>NW_015624541.1:227402-231773 GCF_001515625.1 Sinocyclocheilus rhinocerous | reverse complement strand
CCGTCTCTGATCCTCAGACGCGCACCTTCGCCTCTCTGAACTTCTCAACCACCGTCTCGACGGAGGTACCAAAAAGTTCGGAAGGCGAAACCGGAGCATCGAGGAGAAAGTCCCTCCTCTTTCTTCCCGATATCTGCCAGGTTCACCCACAGATGTCTCTCCGTTACCACCATGGATCTGCCCATAGCAGAGGCGGCCTGCTTAGTAGCACGGAGAGCAAGATCCGTGGTGCGGCCCAAATCAGCTACCTCATCAGGAGAAAGGCCTTCCCCTTTATCCAGGTCTTTCAGTAAATCAGCCTGATACGCCTGAAGCACCGCCATTGTGTGCAACGAAGCGACAGCCTGACCTGCTGCTGCATATGCCCTGCCATTTAAGCGAGATGTATCCTGAAGGGGCTTAGATGGCAAGGAGGGAGTCTTGAGAGAGGATGTCTCACCCATAGAGAGATAGCTAGCCAGCGTCTCTTCTACAGGGGTATCTTCTCATAGCCGCTTTAGCGCATCCCCTCGATGTTGGCATAACTCATATGCTGGAACCGATGGATGCGTGAAGAAAATGGCCTCTTCCATTCCTTCTTGACCTCCGTATGGAGATCAGGAAGAAAAGGAAGGCTCACCTGAGCTGGGGGGCTATGGTCAGACAGGTAACGCTCGTCGAGACGACCTCGAGGCGTCACCTTCCTGGCCCACTTCCACGGCAAGTCAAGCCTCGCCGTGGCGCGATCCATAACCTCCAGTAGCTCATCATGCGCAGAGCAGGAGGATTGGGAGGGCTCAGCCTCAACTTCTTCGCCCTCGTCACACATCTCCTGCTCTTCCTGGGCCAAACCCAGCAGAGCACTGGCCGCTGGATCAGACGATGTTAGGGAAATCACATCATCATCCTCCAGCGGCTCACCCTCGTCTACGGCCGATGAGCGCGAGAGGAAAAGTTCCTCCTTAAACTCATCGGAAGAGGATGACGTGTTCTCCCGGCGCCTATTTATACTATAGTCGCACCGGTAGTGATGTCATAGACTGTCGCCGGCCAACATGTTGGTGTTTTTTGAATGTATGCTTCAGACACGGGTCACGTCGAGGCGTTCCCCATAGCTACCCCTAGAGGACACAGTTCGAAGTTCCCTTCAAAGGCAATGAAAATTAATCTATTCATTCATCAATCTATTTTCTGAATGCATATTAAAGCTCTTTTTTTCATTTTGGCCACCTAATGTTTAATCAAAATGTCATAAGTGGACCTTCCGATAATTTTTTGATAATCCGTTACACTTGAATGTATGACACAATATGGAAGAATAGATCTGTCGCTACTTTCATTTCATTGTGACTTTAAACTCATTGCAATCACATTTCTTGCATCGTGATCACTCTCTGAATGGAGGCCCTTGAAAAAGACAATCAAAATAATCAATAACGCCACCAGGCACACATGAACAGAGCTGCACTTACACAAGTCCTGATCTCTTTTCTAATCTGCGACTGTGTGCTCCTGCCAGCGTGCTTTTATCTGACTGGCACTGGAGACAGAACTTTGGGTTTAAGGAGTCAGGAATATTTATGGTCCTTGTATCCTGTGCTTGATAAGCTTACTCTCCTCACGCTAATCTGGTTAAAGAAGCAGAGCACATGGATGACCCAGCTGGCTAAAGGTATTACTTGGGAAATGTAATAGGTTGCAGATTACAAGTTAATTTAAGACAGTTAACCTATCTAATACTTTTTGATTACTTTTCTAAATTTCTAATGTTTTCAATTGTTTATTATTTTCAAACACGTAAACCAGGCAGGGTTAACCTTACAGTTGTATTCAACACTGATTACTGTCAGACTTTCAAAATCCTTCATCACTTGAATTAGGATTATAATAATTTAAAGCACAGCCACCACAAAATCAGACTTATACTTTGAGATCAATCTGAGGTTAAATGCAGATTTAAAACCATAACAAGAAACAGTTTAGTAGCCATGATACTGTTTTTTAAAATCAAATATTTGCATAGTTATGAGAGGAAACACAGGCATCTAACAACGACTTGGAAATAAGTTAATCTTAAAAAATAAAGCATATACATAAACCCGAATAGGAAATAAAATAATTATCAAATAAGCATGTGTCCTATTCTGTGTACTAAACTCAAAGCACTGGTGTCTCATATTTTAGAGCAGTCACTGCAATTTATGAAAGAAATCAATTAAATCTGTATGTGGGTGTGTGTGAAAAAAAAATTCAGCTGTAACCCCCTTTGTAATTGTTAACATTTTTAGAAGTAACTAATTTAATTACACATTTTTTTTACCAGTAACTGTAACCGATTACAATTACATTTATTTTGTAATTAAATTACGTAATTTTAGTTACATGTAACTAGTTACCTCCCAACACTGCTGATGCACAGCTAGCATGGTTCCCCATAAAGATGATCTAATTCAATGAAGAACAACACCCTGTTTCTCAGGTCAAGTCTATATGGTCAGACAGGATTTATCAGGAAAATTTTACTTGGGCATGCTGCAGAATTTTACTGGGCCTTCTATCCTACTAAAAAGTATTAGCGATGCCCCTGGATATCTTTGAGACAATGAACACAGCTCATAAACACACACACACACAAAACAGCTCTGTTTCTACACTTGGGGTGGGAGGAAATTTTTTTTTGCGTTCTCTCGCAAAACTTTTGCGTTCCCTCGAGAAACTTTGCGTTCCCTCGCAAAACATTTGCGTTCTCTTGCAAATATATTTTGCGTTCCCTCGCAAAACCAGTTTTCGGACAAACACTTCCTGTTTACTTTACAGCTTGTAAGTTAGTGGTTCATACAGCTCGTATGTTCATAATGGAGCGGTTCATAGAGTTTTATTTTAAACTTGGACTCAAGTTCAAATACAGTCAGCTTTGCTTATAGTTTAAGGCACGGTTTTGGGACATTCTAAAACAAAAACGATAAATAATAAACTATTAGCTTAAATTAAAACATAGCACACAATAAAAGGGACATTCATGGTTTTGTTAGTAAGTAAACGCAAATGAAATCAAGTTGGCACAAATTACTAGGCACGAAAATAAAGTAACACAATATTTTGTCCTTTATGAGTCTATGCACGAGGCTGATAATTGTCTGGTGATTTATTCAAATTAAGCTTTGTAATTAAAACCTAGAGGAGGTTTATTACCTATTTTGTAATGTTTTAATAGATAATTGTGTTATTTAGGCTCGACCCACAAACTAACAGTTGTCTGGTAATTCACGGAAATCAAACACCTCTCTGAGGATCTGTGAGTCCGTAAACATGATTAACCCGTACATGTAATTTCTCATCAGTGATTAAAAAAAAAAGGAAACTCAACAAGCATCTGACGTATGGCTTTGGCAAATCAAATAAGCTTTAAATGAATACTGAATCTGGCTTCCACATTGTTTGATAGCTTTTTAAAAAAACTTCAACATTTCATTAAACCTCCGCTCACAGATTAACAGTCCCAAGAGTCCAGTTGAATTGGGTCTGTCTGACTCATAAGTAACCTCGTTTGTATAAAAATAGAGACTATTCCTTTAAAACGCACTCAGAAGAATGTTAGGCTAAATGCCCTAGGGGTACGCCATTGTAAAAGATTTGAGAATCACTGGCTTAATGGATTACTGCGTTGATTGCCTGTAGTATATTTTTAATAAAATATAAAATGTGGGCTTTTTATATCACTTCTTCTTATATTAAGCCACGTTAAGCGCGGTTTTCTATGGGGAAGAAAACGCTTATCATGCAATTCAGCTCATATGGGCTCATCTGCTTGCATGTACACAGAATATATTTTTAATAAGTTCTATAGCATATTTGGTCTTTTTTTTAATCACCGTCTTCATTAAGCCGCATTTTCTTTATGGGAGGAAAACGCTTCTGTTCTTACCTGCTTTCATGTATAATTTATTAATAAACTGTATACCGAATTTGGCTTTTTTTATACCACTATCTTAGTCCATTAATTAAGCATTTTCTTTCTATGAGGGATACTCTTAAAGTGCAATTCAATTTACCGGGTTACGTATATATTCTGGGCTATTCTGCTTGTCTGTATGCTTTATTAATAAGGTATGTACTGAATTTAGTCATCCAGTGGTTTACATTAAGCGTTTTAGAATGTCCCAAAACCGTGCCTTGATAAGCATGCACTGACTATTTCGTCCAAGTTCAAAACAAAACTCTATGAACTGCTCCACTGTGAACGTATGGAGCTGTATGAACCACTACAATCTGTAAAGTAAACAGGAAGTGTTTGTCCGAACTCAACTGGTTTTGCAAGAGAACGCAAAAGTTTTGCGAGGGAACGCAAATATCTTTGCGAGAGAACGCAAAAGTTTTGCGAGAGAACGCAAA
>NW_015624541.1:223373-225782 GCF_001515625.1 Sinocyclocheilus rhinocerous | reverse complement strand
TGTATGCTTTATTAATAAGGTATGTACTGAATTTAGTCATCCAGTGGTTTACATTAAGCGTTTTAGAATGTCCCAAAACCGTGCCTTGATAAGCATGCACTGACTATTTCGTCCAAGTTCAAAACAAAACTTTATGAACTGCTCCACTGTGAACGTATGGAGCTGTATGAACCATTACAATCTGTAAAGTAAACAGGAAGTGTTTGTCCGAACTCAACTGGTTTTGCGAGAGAACGCGAAAGTTTTGCGATTGAACGCAAATATATTTGCGAGAGAACGCAAAAGTTTTGCGAGGGAACGCAAATATCTTTGCGAGAGAATGCAAAAGTTTTGCGAGAGAACGCAAATGTTTTGCAAGGGAACGCAAAAGTTTTGCGAGCGAACGCAAAGTTTCTCGAGGGAACGCAAAAGTTTTGCGAGAGAACGCAAAAAAATCGGACAAATATTTTTTCCTCCCACCCCAAATTTTTTCACTCAATCAGATTTTTTTCCACCACCATGTCCCTTTAGGGTTTCCGTACAAATCACCTCAAACTAGTGGAAATGAACAAAATACAAATCATTCACACAGATATAATCATTTGTCATGTCTGAATCAACTTAAGATGATGATCTGTGAGTAACATGGTTTAAGCAACACCTCAGACAAGTCTGCTGTGCATTTTATTGTATTATTGAGGAAATAATAATAATAATAAATCAAAATTCATAACCCTATCACGCGCCACATAAGACCTGTGCTATGCCCTTTTGAAAATTAACCATGGTTTTATTATAGTAAAAGTGTAGTAACCATGACTTTATTATAGTAAAAGTGTAGTAACCATGGTTTTTTGGCGTATTGATTAGCATTTGTATAACCACAGTTTTACTACAAAAACCATGGTTAAACTATGGATTTTTGGTTTTATTTGTAGTAAAACCATGGTTAATTTTCGTAAGGGTGGTATCTGAAACGCCAAGTAACTTAAATGTCAAGCAATGGGAATATTACGATGTTTTACAGGACTTTCATTGTGTTTTGAGTTTTTATTATTATTATTATTATTATTTTGGTTGGAACGTGTTTACCTGCAGTCCAGCATCATTCAGAAGGTGCACGTGGAGGTGTTGGACTTGAAGCTCTTAGAGACCATCTTCAACGCTGACACAAGATTGCATGGTTTAGCAGCAGGGCCGCTGCTGGCCAAATGGGTGCTGTTGTGCCCCCTCCCTCAAATATTATGGGAAAAAAACTATAAAAAACTATAACTTTAATAAAACATAAAAGTAAATAAATAAATTGCAATTAAATTGTATTATTTACACATTACAATTGTAGCTCTACAGCAAAAAAAAAATTACACACAAAATAAAACATTTTAAAAGATTAAATATTATCAAAATAAACAATAATAAATTGAATAAAAAATCAACGGCAGCGGCTATTTGCACTAAGTGTAAATAGCGATAGAGATTCCATTTACACTATGATAAAATAGCAGGATTTTCTGCTATTTATACTACTTATTGCAAATAGTGGCAATTATCTGCACCTCAATATTGTAGTAAATTATAAAACAGTATGCAATAATAACGTATTGAGTGTAAATTATAATTTTAATTCAAATTAAAAAATAAATGCCCCCTTACTGGGACAATAAAGCCCTCCCTACAACTACCCTAACCCTACCCGATACTTTATTTTCAACTTTTCGATTATTTCCTTCATTTTTATTGAAAATAAATGCCTTTCCGATGCTATACTAGATTTGAAAAGGGAGACAAAAAAAGTTAAGCAAAAGGCGTATTTGAACTCTGTTCGATCGCACCAAAATGTCTACGGCACTCGCTTTACCATCTACACCGTTGGAGCTGATGCTTGCCAATAGTCTTTTGGGTCCCACTTTATATTAAGTGTCCCTAATACCTGTGTACTTACATAGTAACTAAATGTGTACGTAGTATGTAACCACAGTGTAAGCACACATTGGTACATAGTATTTACAGCTGTAATTTTTCTGTTACTACACACATGTAACTGTTACGTATCCGGTCCATGAACTTCCGTCTGCTAGCCATCAGAGGTCACCCTTTCCATTTTCATTGACTCTCGCACTACACACTGTTGCATATCACCCCGGACTACATATCCCATCATTCATTGCACTGATTGCACACAGCACTGATTGCACACAGCTGTTTCATATCACTCACTCACTATTTAACACTCACTCGGATCCCTTCCCGGTGCCGAGTATTGTTTAGCGCTTATCATTTGATAGCTACACTACAGAGCCCTCGTTAGTTTACCCTGCCTTAGCCTAGTCTTGCCTTGTCTGTTTCCTCGTCTTCTGATTATTGCCTGTGTACTTCGGACTACCTCTCTCGTCTTGCCCTGTTCGGATACTGTTTGCCCCTGCCTGGACC
>NW_015624541.1:190075-208306 GCF_001515625.1 Sinocyclocheilus rhinocerous | reverse complement strand
TTATTATTTATATTATTTATTCTTTTGTGCATTAGACCCTTGTGAATTGATGAAAGTGGATGTAAATGTTTGAAAACAATGAAAACAATGCTTTATGGCGCTAAAATATGCTTATTTTTCTTAATGCAAAATAAAATTTCTTATTTTTAACAGGACATGTTTCATGTAATTTACCCTTTCCTTAACGCTGTTTGTCTCTCTATTTATATATGGGATCCAGGGGGGGGAGATGGGTAGGTTTAGGGGTGGAAATGGGATCCAGGGGGTGGAGATGGGTAGGAGTAATTGGAACCATTTGATCCAGGGGGTGGAGATGGGTAGGTTTAGGGGTGGAAATTGGATCCAGGGGGTGGAGATGGGTAGGTTTAGGGGTGGAAATGGGATCCAGAGGGTGGAGATGGGTAGGTTTAGGGATATGTTAAGTGGGATGTGTTGGATCTCGAGTTGGAGTTGGTGCACCACTGTAATACCAGTGTACTTACATGGTAACTCCTCAGGAACTGTCTACTTAATATAAAGAGTAACATTCTGGGCACAGACCACAATTTATATGTAAAGCCTAACTTACTGGCTGCTGCTGTGTAACATCAGAGTAATTACATGATAGAACTAATATAAAGTGTAGCACTTTCTTTACCAAAAAGTGCTGTTAGTCCTGTTACACATTTGTACTTTCATTACCAAAAAGTGTTGTTACCAATGTCCTGTTACACATTTGTACTTACACATACCATTCAGTGGGTTGTTACATATGTGTAGTTACACAAACATTAGAGCTGTAGATACTATGTACCAATGTGTACTTAAACTGTGGTTACATACTATATACACATCTAGTTACTATGTAAGTACACAGGTATTAGGGACACAATATTAAGTGGGACCGTCTTTTGCAGTACTGACTAGCCCAATCACACGTAGGTGGTTGGAATTAGTGTAAATAGCTTCTGCCAACAAGGCAGGCTATTTGCACTTAGTGTAAATAGACACTTCTAAAATCAACACTGATATATGTCATCTGCTGGAGCATTCCAAATTTACAAATTTACAAAAGCACATTGAAGTCGTCAATGAGCTCATTATATGACAATTAAAACATTAATTAAAGCTGCAGTCCGTAAGTTTTGCCTCTTTGTCACCATCTCTGTTTGAAAACCTGCAATTGCAGCTATTTGCAGAATTATCTTCCTTGCGTGGGTTGTGCACCGGCACGGCTCCAGCGCGGATGAATCTAATGTGTCGCTGTCAGTCACCGCACCGGTGTGGATACTGCACTTTGTATTTACAGATTCTACATCTTGAAAGTATGACCCAAATAAGAGTTTTCACTGGAGAATGTCATCTGAACAAGTAAGTAACAACTGCCACTTTTGTTCTGATCAACTGAGGAAAAAAGCATTACATTGCGCTATCAATGGTGATTAAATCTAACGATCGGTTAGCTCATATCACATCAAACCGTGCCAATTCGACCTTTCTGGATTACAATCCGCCATTTATTCCAGCTGCAGTGAGAAAAGGCTATAAACCATCTGTCACCTGCAGCATCCTCACGTGCGATATAGCATAGTGATGGCCGCTTTTGAAACACTGCTTCATGAAGCTTCGAAACCTTTGCGAATCAATTGTTTCGAAACAGTGGTTCGGAGCGCGTATCAAAATGCCAAAGTCACATGATTTCAGTAAACGAGGTTTCGTTACATCATAACTGTTTCGAAACGTTTCGAAATTTCAATAGTTCGCCTAGGGGGGGGTGATCTCTGTGAACCCGTGAATTATGCGAGTTCACTGAGATCGCCCCACAGCGGCGAACCACTGCATCAGCAGTGGTGTTTCGAGCGCTTCGAAACAGTGAATCATTTTGCGAAGCAATGGTTCAATTGATTCGAAGCTTCAAAATTGTTCGTTTCTCCCATCACTAATATAGCATACTAGCTGGGACAACTTCTTTATGTTTACTAATTTTTAAACAAAAAAGTTACAGACTGCAGCTTTGACGTTAATGAACGTTAATAACGTCAACAGCCAAAAAAGTTTCACAGGATTATGAACGTACCTGAAAGGGATGCACGGGCTTCATCTTGGACTTTTTAACTTTTTTTTTTTTCTCGCCGCCGGACTGCTGATGTCTTTTTTCCGGGCATAGTTGTCCATCAATTATGATCAGTCAGGCCCTGTCCCAAATGGAACACTTCATGTGCACTTGCGGTCTTACGGACTTACAATGGCCGCCACGTGTGCGTGTCCGTTAAGTCCACGAGACTGTAGGGTGTCCCATTTGGCCCTGTCCCAAAAGGAACACTCATGTGCACTTGCGGTCTTACGGACTTACAATGGCCGCCACGTGTGCGTGTCCGTTAAGTCCACGAGACCGTAGGGTGTCCCATTTGTCATTTTAGCATTCAGAAGGGTGCTCGCGAGTGCCCCCTTTGCTTCCGTTATGCGCCCTCGATCCTCACTTCTACCGAGCCCGCACTGGTGCGAGCTCCGCAGCAGACTTCTTCCCGACAGTCAAAGCGGCATTACGTCACAAAAGTGCGGACTCAGAGGAAGACCGCGAGGATTTAGGGTGCCATTTGGGACAGGGCCTTTGTCATTTTAGCGTTCAGAAGGGTGCTCGTGAGCGCCCCCTTTTGCGGCCGTTATGTGCCCTTGATCCACACATCTGCCGAGCCTGCACTGGTGCGAGCTCTGCAGCAGACTTCTACCCGACAGTCAAAGCGGCATTACGTCACGAAAGTGCGGACTCAGAGGAAGACCATGATTGGTTTAGGGTGCCATTTGGGACAGGGCCTCAGCCGCCAATATGAGGTGGGTGCGGGCGCGGGCGCGGGCGTGGAATGGTGCGTCACGTGTGCTTAGCCTACTGCATTCACCGTAAAATGCATTTTTTATAATTATATATATATATATGTTCACGTTTATATTTGTATTTATTTATATGTATGTTAATATAGAACTAAAGTTTTTTATTTTTTATGAGCAGCTGGGATGGTGCCCCCTGGGAGCTGGTGCCCTACGCAAACTGCGTATAGGGAGCGGCGGTACTGATTTGCAGGCGTTGTTTTGGTGGATTTGCAATAAATATTCACTTAATCCAGTGCTCTTTTTATTGTGTTAACAGCATTAGAAACGTCATATGATTCGGTGAGTGACGCGTAGTGAACCAATTCAGACAGTTGAACAGTTCATTGATTCTGGTTCAGAAAACAACGGACAATGCCTGTTTGTCTTATTTATTTTAGACTAATCGGTTTATTGTGTTTTATTTATTTATTTATTTTTTAACTCTTGAGTTCTGACACATGCAACACCAAAATATTAGTTAAATTTGACTGGCGTCTAATATTTACAAAGAATATTTCTATTTCCATTTCTGTTCTATTTCTCCCTTTGATGGCCTTTTTTGATGTCATATTAAATAGTTATGGTTCGGTTACTGACCTTAATAAAACAAGTGACAGATGTAGGGAGGTGTGGCTATAAATGTACCTTTCAACTTTATCACCTCTATATATAATACTACAAAAGTGTTGAGCAGCAGACATGAATTTTCATTATCGGTTCTGTGGATTATGATGAAACTGCATTAAAATGCAATGCATGACATGCGTTTAGGATGAGACAGAGGGAAAATTTGGAGAAGTCCAGTCCTGTCCATTGCAATGGCCCACAAATCAGACAGACTAAATGCATTGTCCCTGACTGGTGTGATAAAGGAGACAGAAATAATATTGAATAGTGCAATCAAGATTTAGTCTGCTAGATTGTACCAAATGGGCTTCAAAAGAAACAGACTTTAAATTTTAAAAAATAATCAAAAACTACCTAAAAAGGACATAGTGGAGCAATTCTGTGACAAATAATCACTCCCACACCCACAAGAGCTTCAAATACCAACATCTGTCGCTGTGACAGTCATTCTCAGCTCACTGTTTGAGAATGAATCACATACAACAGGGAGATTTGTTGAATTATACAAAAATTACTTTGATTTTTGAGTTAGATCTAAGTCTTTATTTGGATTTTCCCCAGACACGCAGGTGCCATTTAGAATCTGAACCTAGATTAACGTCTGTGAGGAATGTAGAAATAAAGAGAACAAAAGTATATATATATACTTCAGTGGAGTCTGTAAGTCTAAGATCACATTGAAAACCCATGATTTGTTATGTAATAATTAGTGATGAAAATTGAGTATTAAATTGAAAAGGAATGTAAATTTTAAGTATTTTACTAGTGTTCTCAAACTTTTTGACCTTATGTGTTTGTTATTCTGGCAGATTGCATTATGTTTATTTAATTTTAGCATGTATTTTGTACATTATGCCATTGTTTGCTATCATTTTTTCATAATTTATTTATATTAATTCGCAGAAGTTTAGTCATAACACTGAAGACAAACACTATGCATATTTTACTAAATATTTATGTTTGACAGCTGGTAAGTCAGCTCAGCTCTTTTGGAGGTACAGTAAAGTTTTGTGCTGCAACCTGATCAGCAAGTGAGTCGTCTCTAAGAATGTTTCTTTGAATGTGATGGGGGACACTCCAGGCGACATGTCATCGTATGATGTATTGTAGACACTGTGAGCAGCAGGAAACTTTCACGTGAAAGTCAATGCCATAACACTTTAGATGTCCCTAAGACAATTTATGGCCGGCAGGCAAAGTTATGATTACTATCCCAATAGGCGATGACACAGTGTTCCATTTTCTATCATTCCTTTTTCTCGAGGTCTGCCTGCCTTTCACTTCCTCTCTCTTTCTCCAGATTGCACCGCCAAAATCTGTAATGTGTCAGTCACGCATGGCATGACAGAATTCATAGTGCCGAGTGATGCTAGTTTGCTATAAGAGCCTTACTTTGAAGAGATTCTGCTAGTAATTCTGCCTGACTCCCAACTAGTCATGTGAAACATAGGCTTTCGAGAGGAGTGCAAGGATAAGCATAAATTGCAATACATAAAAACTGAATCTGATAAATCATGTGGTAAAGTAAAAAAAATGGATTGCGGGATAACGAGAAAGTTCAGAATGATTTGCAGTGAAAGATTTATTTATTTATTTGGACACTGTGATCAGCCGATTACGTTACGTTGTTATGAAACAACGTAAACTAAAGAAAAAAATATTTATCAATTATTTATTTTATGTTGTTTGATAACTCATTGTGGATTATTTTTTTAATGAATTAGTTTTATTATTACACAATTGAATACTTTTTTAAAATTTCATTTTTCTTAAAATCGTCATCTTTTATGCTTATGGTTCTAAACTATCGAGTCGACAGCTTGCAAATAGTTTCTGTGCAATAGTTTGTGGTCACAGTCTGCATTCTGCACTTCTTGTGACGTAGACCATTGCGACTTCACATTAATTAAGCTGTAGAAACCCAACAGAGTCTCAGAAAGACTTGTTGGAAGAGCAGTTGTTGTAGGCTAGTGCTGTGGCTTAAAGGGGTCATATGATGTTGCTAAAAAGAACATTATTTTGTGTATTTGGTGTAATGAAATGTGTTTATGTGGTTTAAGGTTAAAAAAACACATTATTTTCCACATACTGTACATTATTGTTTCTCCTCTATGCCCCGCCTTTCTGAAACGCATCGATTTTTACAAAGCTCATCGGTCTGAAAAGCGAGGTGTGCTGTGATTGGCCAGCTATCCAGTGCGTTGTGATTAGCCGAATACCTCAAGCGTGTGTCGGAAATGTTACGCCCCTACCATAGTGTGATGCCCTGTCCGGCTGGAGCGACGAGACAAAAACATTAAAACCCATTATAAACAAGGCATTTGTTGCTTCCAGTGGGGAGATAATTATAATGTTACAACTTTACAGATATTCTTTATGCACCAAGAGCTTGTAACACTTCAAAGAGAAAGGAAAAATTTAAATCGCATCATATGACCCCTTTAAATATGCCTTGTGCCTGACTACAAACACACACACACATTGCTTTGATTTATAATTCTAAGATTTTCTAAAGGACAAACAAGATTTAAGCTGAGACTATATTCTTGTGCCTCTGACATTTCACTATTTTTCAAACACTAGATGCAGAATGTGTAGTTTCATATTTCTTTGAGAGGTTTTGAAAGAAGATTCGTTGGTCTATATGGCAATATAAAATAAACATATTTACTGTCTTTTGAGAATTTAAGTATCAGATGTTGAGTCTTGAGGTCTGTAGTAGTTAACAATGCGCATAATTATGACATTGTTAGTGGTTATTATTAGAGCACTCTAGTTTGCATCATTCTGGTCTGAATAAAGGAGATTATGTCATTACTTTGCCTTTTCTTTCTTAAATCTGATTTGCTTTCAATGTTGTTGTGTGTCAAGTTTACACAAATGTGCTGTCATTCTGTTTATTATTTTCATATATTGACTATTTGTCCTGCCTCAGTCTTCATTTCTTTGTGATGCCCACTGTTCTTTCATTGAAACCAGATGAGATTTAATCTCACACCTCAGTGTGGGCTTATTATTTAAAACATCAATTTAAATACTCAGTGCATTTGCATCTTCTTTTGTCTACTGTAATTATGGTATCTTAGGGTGAACTCAGGGAAATATTAGGGAAATTTATCATGACAACATTCTATTTAGCTTGCCGTGTACAAAATACTTTTTGTGAACTGGTAGGGCGATATGGCAAAAATGTCATATCACCTTTTTTTTTTTTCCAGGAATTCCCGATTTTATCATGATTCTTTGTCATGTTGGTTTCACTATTTTGCAAGTTGTCTGAGCAGTACAGGCAAACTATTTTCCCTATTTTAAAAACAAAGCCTTACAAGATAACAAAATATAAAATAAAAATCAATGGCAGACATTTAGGCCAAAGTGGGCGAAGATAAAAAACATTGTCATTATTTTATCTTTGTTATTAAAAAATAAGAACAAAGATACACATTATAAATACACATAATATACAAATAAAACAAACAGTGCTTTATTTTTCAGGAAGGTGTATGTAGCAGTAGCATTCAAGAAATTGAATAAACAAATATAAAAATAAAACACTATATACACTTCACTGTTTAAATTATACATTGATTCTTATTAAAGCAACTGTTTTAAAGTTATTCAGTCAAGAGCAGTGAGTGATTTTTCTCTTTGTGTTTTAATGTTTTATTAACATTAAAGGGATAGTTCACCCAAAAATGAAAATTCTGTCATCATTTACATACTCTCAATACTCTAAAAGGAGATGTGTTAAAAAACAACACGCAGAGTGTGTTGATGGCATTTTGACACGTTGTGTAGATTTTTAACACACAATGTGTGTTAAAATATGTAACTCTGGATAGAATATAGCACTGGCTGGAGGGCAGTCTGTGTTTATGAAAACCTTAAAACTTTAAAGAATAACTGGTGTTTTTTGGCAACCAATCACATCATGCCTCTTGTCTTTTTCAAATGTTGCATTCAACGCACTTTTCACTCATTATTACCAGACTGACTTTATTTCTGTCAGACATCTAAAGAAGTTCTTATTGATAATTAACAGAGGTTTAGATGTTGATGTTTTATTGAATGTTTCATTTGAAGTCACCAGAATCGTGATTAGTGGCACCTTTATTTGGGCTCTTGACCCTTTTTTTTTTTTTTTTTAATTATTAATTTTTCTCTGGCTGCTGTATGTGTATTTTATAAAAGTACATTTATTATGGCAAGAAAAAAATATGATCAGATGTTTATTGATTATGACATTATAAACACAGTTATGTGTTAAGAAATGACACAGATTGTGTGTTAAATTTGACACAACATGTGTTGTCCCTGAGCACACTCACTACATGTGTTAAATTCTACACAACGTGTAATTTTTAACACATCTCTTTTTACAGTGTGTGTTGTTTTCAACACATAATTTTTTCCCAATGTATAAAATATAAATGTAATTAGTTTCCTCGACTGATTTACAGCAGCGACTCTTCAATGTGATGACATTAAAAAAAAACATATGCCCGTAAATAAAGAAATCTCATCTTTCTATTAAAGCGTAGGTCGAACAAACGACTCTTATGAACTGCTTCGTTTTAGTGAGTCAAACACATTCAATGCAACCAGCCTGATGACTGATCACAAACAAATGACTCTATCCGGCTCTTTTAATTAATCGAAGCATGTGATGTGTATAAGTATAATATATATTATTATAGTTAATTTTGATGATATCTTTGCATATATTAATGACTAACTGCTTAATTCTAAACTATTTTCAAAAGTATGTTGTTCAGTAGCTTTGACAAGTGACGTCACGTGACAACAAATCATTTGGCAGTGTCCGTCGATTTCCTGAAGTTGAGGATCACGTCAACAAATCCAGGTACTGAATTACTGTCATATTTTACAGATACATGTTGAATTAGAATAAAAAATACAATACAAATACGACTATTGATTACATAACATTTTCTTAGTATGCCTGAGGTAGTTGCTTTCTAGTTATATGACAACTAAACAGCAGGTTTATGGAAAGCAGTTCTATCTAACATTAGCCCATCATGCCTTGTTAGCTAGTTAGTGCAGCAATCAAAATATTCCATACGTGCATATGAAATCACTCAGTTATGCTATAGCCTAATGTTTTGATTTGTATTCATTAAGGATACGAAACTATTCAACTATTCAGTGTAGTGTTTAGAATGCTAGAAAGTCTAAACTTTGTACTTGTTGCATCTCCCAGGAAACTATGAAAAAAAAAGGTTGACATTCAGAGTTTTTTGTTGTTGTTGTTGTTTTACCAAAAAGAACAAGACAATTAGAATCAGATACTGTGGAAGTGGAAGGTGCACATAAGACAGAAAAGGGTACAAGAGAAGTTGTGGAAGGCAGAGGAGGAGATGGAATGGTGGAAGAAATAAATATAGAAATGGACGACAAAGAGCTAGAAAGAAGTGAAGAAGCAGAAGAAATCCAGCATGAAGTGAGTGGAGTGGTGGAAGAGAGAGGGCTAAGTGAGACAGAGAGCTCAGACATTGAAAGAGAGGAGAGAGAGCTTGAAACACCAGCACGCTGTGTGTCAGGTGCCCATGGTATGTTGTGTTCATTGTGCCTTTAATTTTTTTTTTTACATCAATAAAAAATAGGCAAAACATATGTGATTTATATAACCTATAACCATTTAAAGGACCATACCTCTATAGACATTTAACCTTACTATTCATGGTTACAGTCAGTGCTTTTTATTAGATACTGGACTGGTGAGATCTTTAAAAACATTTAGACAAAGGTTGCTGCAGTTCAATTTAACACCGGTGTTAAATGTTGGTTTCGTATCGTAGCATTTGAATATAAGTGATTTTTATTAGACTTTAAAATATTTTTGTCTTCTTGATGTATCAAGGAGGTCTAAAGGCCCGACCCAGCCAAAACTATATAACTTCCCAAAGAAGACCTTTCCAGGTGGAGCTTCCGTGCTGATTGGTATCAAACACATCCATGGCTTGAATACTCACAGTCTAGAGATGCCTGCTACTGTTTTGCATGTAGACATTTTTCTCTCCCTGATTCTCCAAAGAGTGATTTTTCCTCCTTTGAGGGGTACAGTAATTGGAAGGCGGCTACTTCTCATGCCAAATTTGGGAACTATGTAAACACAATGGTAGCATGGGCAGAGAACAAAAAGATGGGAGAAAAAATTACCTCACTGTTGGGTGTCATGGATGAACATTGCCAGAAAAAGGTAACAGAGAATCGAAAATACATCAAAACATTGTACAAGTAAAACCATCTAGAATGAAATACTGGCTTGTCTGGCAGAAATGGTAAAAGAGGAAATCATGCAAGAAGTTAAAGAGAGTGGACAATTTTCTGTGATCGTAGATGAGACTAAAAAGAGCAAATGTCAATTGTTCTGAGATACTGTTACCATGGTCTGATTTATGAGAGCTTTCTAGAATTTCAAGAGGCAGAAAAGCTTGATGCTGCTGGCTTAACTGAGAAAATAATTGGCTGTTTGGAGAAGTATGGTTTGAAGTACAAGACAAATCTTGTGGGTCAGGGGTACAATGGGGCAGCTGTAATGAGTGGGGCCCATTCAGGTGTTCAAGCGAGAATAAAAGCAATGGCCAAGCTTGCATTTTATGTGCACTGCAGTGCACACTGTCTCAACCTGGTCATAGTAGATGACGTCAAAAATGTACCAGATGCTGACAATTTATTTTCTTTGTTGGAAAGACTTTGTGTTCTTTTCTGGATCTTATGTCCATCAAAAATGGCTTGAAGTACAGCGGAACATCTATGATAATGTATCAAGGGAGATCCAGCGACTTAGGCCTGTTTCACACATACTCCGTCTGCAGTGCGTATGCTTTGCGTTTTTTTACACACCCATGTTAACGGATTAAAGCTTTCACACTGCACGCGGTTGCAGTCCGTCAGTGCGTTCCAGGAGCGGCGCGTCTGCAGCAGTGCAGCGATCGTTTATGCACCGAGTCTATTTTTGCTGTGCTGCACACGCTGAATTAAAGTGACAGTGCTTTGTTCGCGGTAAAAATGAACATGGATTGAAACGGAAATGTATTAATTTCACAATAAGTAGATATAATTAAAGTCTACTGTGTTTCACAGGCTTTTTGGATAGGTTTAAAACAAAGAAAAGTGCACTTTTAGATAAACAAGGCAACAGTTGCTCTTGTGTCTTGTGGAGGTAGAAAAACAAAGTTCTTTAAGACCCGGGGGACTGTTTGTAATAAAGATTTAAATGTAAAAGGCACGAGAGCCGACTGTTTCTGTCAGTGGTAAATTTTAATTGAAAATATTTGTCCACCAAATGATCAGTGATAGCAGAACGAATGTGTCACACGTTTTAAACTCAACAAAATGGTAAAATACATATATCAAGAGCATGCTCACAGATGAAAACAGAGAACAAAACAACGTTGGATGAAGTGGATTAGAGCCCTGCACGGGCCTCAAATATAGGCCCTAGCCAGTCTTTTTTCCCCTTTTCCAAAAAAAAGCTTATACTACTGTTTCAGCTATTAAAATAGTTCAGTTTTGTATGTAATGGAAAAGTGATTATATTTTGTTTAGTTTTTTTATAAAGTTAATTTAGAAAAAACATTTTAAAGCACATGCAAATAATGTACATTTGTGATTGCGAATAAGTGCAGTGTCCCATGAGTGTAACTCTACTGCTGTGTTAACATTTGATGTGAATGTGTGATCAAAAATCGTGATATTGCACACCCCTAGCCAACAGAACCTTCAAAGAAAAATACTGAAATTTCTGTTTTATTAATCTTCAATTGTGGCAAGAGCCTTCGACCTTGAGTGCTATGACCAGGTCAACTGTTTACTATTTGAATTAACTTGTGTGTGATTATTTTTCTCAGCAAGTAGGAAACAAAAATCACAGAATGTAGCCTACAGGAGTACAGAATAGTCAGTATTTGCTTTTGTCATAAGTTTATTTCACAGTGCTTTATAATACATAGAAAAGATACTTTTCGTAGTCACTGTCTGTTTTGTTTTCCAGTTAAAAATAATAAAAATAAAAATCTTCACAACAACAACAACCACAATTATTTGGAAGCTAAACTGTGTACGACTTGTTTCAGATAGGGTAAGTTTCATACCCCAAGAATAGATGAGAGGAGCTGTTTGAAGCAGTCTGTCAGCAGCTACTTCAGTAACATTCTCTCTGCTGTGCTATTGCTTTTATCTTCCTCCACACCAACAGGTAAAGGCAGTAATTACTGCATCAGTCTGATTGGTGCAGAGGGAGGGGCATATCCAAATCAACTGGACATTAATCAGGTTGATCAGGCCCCTCAAACTCTCACAAACTTCTTACTACCACTCAAAATCAGGCAACTGTAGCACCCTTTCAAGATACTCATCTGTTCAAAAGTTGGTTGGTAAGATTGTTTGTTTTAAAAAGAAGTCTCTTATGCTCACCAAGGCTGCATTTATTTGATAAAAATATAGCTAAAAATCTTAACGTTGTGAAATATTATTATTGTCACATTTTTTCAGGATTCTTTGATGAATAGAAAGCTCAAAAGAACAGCATTTATTTGAAATATATGTTTTGTACCATTCTGAATGTATTTAGTGTTACTTCTGATGTAATAATGCATCCTTTCTAAATAAAATAATTCCTTTCTGTCCAAAAAAAAAAAAGGTTTGCTAACTGATAAATACTGATGATTTAAAAAAAAAGATTTTGAAATTATTCATCATGCAGAAGATGTTTATCATGCAGAACATGTTCTTCAGTGATCTTGTAACCTTGTAGAACCTGTTTTCTTTTTCTTTTATTTTTTTTGGCCTTGTCTTATCAACATGAAATTGATGATAAATATCCATCAGTGTCCATTCTGTGGGGGGAAAAAATGACTTGAATAAGCTGAGCTGACAGCAGGACAACAACAACGTAGCAAGAAAGTTTAATTGAATGTTTATCGAATAACTATTGCAGCGGGGGATCTTATGACCAACACCGTGAGACACCAACAATGGGTTTCTCCTTTCCCAAGAGCCACAATAAAGCTCTAACGAGCCGTCACATTTCCTCACTGTTCCCCTTCTTCGTCTCCATGAGCAAGGACCAGTCGCACACAGAGAGTCTGCATTATGTGACCAAGCAATTAAACCCCGACTGAGGCAGGGCAATTACTTCTGTCAGGGCTTCAGAATAGTCTTATAAATGCACATTAACATACAAACATGTCACTGAATTCATCAGGGTCCCTTTAAGACATTTCATTTGGCTGATTTATGTTGTTTAATTTTACTCATCCAATTGGATGCTGCACACAGGTGGTGGGTGAGGAGAGACCCCTGACATGATTGTAAAGCGCTTTGGGTGTACAGTAGTACATAATAAAGCACTATATAAATACCTCATTCATTCATTCATACTCTTAAGTTTTAAAAACTACATTTGAATCATGTGCTTCACTGACTTGACTCAAAAACTTTAGATATACCAAGACAATTCACTCATATTATTATGAATGGGAGAAAGTGCAAGATGAAATATGGCAGAATAAGTTCCGCCTTCTAAATAAAAGTGCCAATCACCAGTTGCTAATGTCACTGTTCATGTCAGATTGTGTTGCTGGTTTGAAATATAGTATTTAAATGTGAGTGTGGCAAGCAGTTTTTGAGATTTCCCCTTTCAGATAGATAGGACATGGTCTTGGATACCCAAAGTAGCTGCCTGGAGGCATTGCACATATGGCCACAGAGTAAACAGGCTTTCCTTAAAAGGGATTTTGATTGACTCCCATTGGTGATTTGCTCATAATGTCACATCACTGGACTCGACCACATTATGTTACTGTTTTTCATTTAGCCAGAAATTGACAACTCTGAAAATAAATTACTTTTAGTCTCTTTTTTTACTTTTTGTCTTTTCATTATCTTCTTCATCTTATTATTATTGTATTATTGTTTTATTTGATTTGTTTTAAACATGTCAAATAAAATATTATGAAAATATCTTTCATATTTTTAGTCCTTTTAGCCTTAAGCTAAAAAAGTCTATTTTTTAAATCACTTTTTTTACTACAAGCATTAAACACACCAGATATATATATCGGTTTAACATTTTAAGTAGGGAGAATACGAGAAAATGCTTCATTCCTCTTAGAAGGTTCAGTTTTGTTCTCTCTTTGTCTTTTTTTTTCTCTCGAATAAGACAGCGGCATTGTTCATTGACTGACATGTCACTATATCAATTTCTGTCACTCATCAATCTAGATTTGAATATGTATTCTTATGCTGCTAAACCAAATGTACCACAAACTGCTAATTGTAGCCTGATGATTGCTTTTGAAAGAGCTCTGATTTCATCTAGATCAGTGGTCGCCAATATATATATTTTTAGTGCTATGAATCCAATGCCATGTCCTCTCATTAGTCTCTGGCTAACCCTTGGCCTGGCTGTCAAGACAACATGAAAGATCTGTTGTTCAGAGCAGCACCTGGTCCTTTGATGGCGTTTTTTGAAGTAGGAATTGCAAAAATAATCTCCAGACAAAATGTGTTTAATGCTGCTTTACACTCCAGTATATGAAATTGTATTTGTATGAAAGCAGACAACATGACTAGCTTTTTTTTTTTTTTCACTCTTTGTGTTTCAGTAAACAAACTGTTTTCCCAGAGGGTCAAAATGATTCTCTTTTAGACCGTAATAAACTGAACTAGTCTTTCATTTGCTTTCAGAACAACTGCTGGGTGATAAACCCTGAGCACACCCTCTCCTCCCCGTCAGCTCCATTTAAAGAACATTCAAAACTGCTGTGGTAGAAACAACATTAAAAACGAGAAAGCAGAAACTGCTATTTATTTACTGCAGCAGAATGAGAATAAAAGAACAACACACAAAGAATACAAATGAATAAGTTCAAGAGATATTTGAAACACAAATTGACTTATTTGAATACTTCTTATTAACGACAATACGTAGAATAATGGTGCTTTAAGAAAGTTCAGACTAACTTTGACCATTTTATTAAATTCAACCACACACTATTTGTGTATGCAGTAGACTTTAGATTCTCAACTTTTAAAAGCCTATGTTCTATTAAATGATTATTATATAATATAATATAAAGTATAGTATATTCTATTGTGGAGTGCACTGTAAACTATTTTTTGAAATTGTAAATAAAGCAAATATTATCGGAGTATGTTTTAAAATATTTTTTTAGATTTTTCAAAATTTAAGCTTTAATTCAATGTGTTAACTTGACATTTCTTCATAATTGTTTGTGAAATTCACTAGCAATTTCTGATGAAAAATTGTTTCTACATCTTTTTTTTTTTTTTTGGTGTTTAACCACAATCTGAGCACACTAGATCTGGCATGTTGTCAATGTGATTTACAGCCGCATTGCTGTTCCTGACCACTTACAAATATGGTAATTTCTTGTTCTTGGCCTCATGGGTTAGTAAAGTGTGACCTTTTTTTGGTCAACCCTTTCTGAATACCACATATTCAGACATACCATTCATTTGACATACTGCTTTTTGCATACTAGCTAAAAAGTCTGGGCTAACTCTTTTGTTTTGCTGTTTGTAGATCTTTTTGCTGTTTTGCTAGTTTATGTGTGGAAAAAAAATTAAATAAAATGTACTTTATGTGGAATCAAAAAAGTTTGTGTGGAAACAGAAATTAAAACTCCATGAGAGTGTCCAAATAATCGTTGTATAGAGTGGGATGGTGTGTGTGCTGATTCATCTTGATTGAGAATATTTTCAGGAGTTTATATCAACAAATTTATTCTGAGAACTGAGTTACAGTTGATGGGTTTCTCTAAACATGTGAAATGGCTGGAAAATGCACTGTTTGTATGTAATGGGTGTACAGTAAAGTTAGGTTTTTGTCTAAGAATGGATTTTTAATTTAACAGCATTATCAGCAAGGCTGTCAGAGCACAAGAGAGAGAGCGTGAGTGGACATGGGAGAAGAGCAATGAAGGTCACATTAGGTAAGCCTCGGCTGAGAGGGTGCTCTGGTGTAAAGACTCTGTGGGATTTCTTAGAGAGATAGATATGATAGTGCGAGAGTGAGTGGTCAGTGGCCAGTTTGGTTTTAGCTTGGCACATGATCCGAGTGCCCTTGAGAACAGCCAAAATGCTGCCAAAGTCTAAAACTAAAATATCCACCCATATTTTAAACCTCTTGACATCCCAGGTAGCCAGTGCAATCGGGCCAATTGTGGCTGAGTGTCGGCTCACTCGGCTGTGTTCTGGCAGCAGCTCATTAAATAGTATGTAGCAGTGACACTTAAACTTAAACATCTTTTACCTGCCCATGTTATGGTATATGTTAGTGTATTTTTATTTTAATTCCTAATAATATTTTTTTACTTTTATCCAACATTCTCTTTTTTCTTTAACTACATTTGGAAATTAATGATTTAATTCATATAATGAAACAAGCTTAAAGTGGTTGAGGGAACTTTAACATTATTTTTGCTATATGAGTTTCAAGACATGGGCACTAGCTTTGACATCTAATGAAAAATCCTGACAGACTTTTTGTGCTGCTAATTGCCAGAAGACCGGAAGAACTTAATACACTGGTGAGTAAACATTTGATAATCTAACATATAACATTATATTTTAATAAACCATCCTACACATATAATATCAAAGTAATGTTTATTTATAATGAAGCTATAATTGTGAGTTTGCTGACATAGTGCTAGAGTTTAGCTCCAACCATAATCAAGCACGCTTACTTAAAGGGGTCCTATTATGCTTTTTCACGTTTTCAACTTTAGTTAGTCTGTAATGTTACTGCATGAGCATAAAAAAGAGCAACAAAGCTCAAAGTCCACTTCAAAAGGAGATATTTTATTTAACAGAAATCACTTTTCAAAAACTACAACGAATGACTCGTTTGGACTGTAACGCATATTTTCCGGGATTTGTGATATCACAAATATCGACGAATGGGACGAGACCTGGTTGAGCTGCACTCGTTCATGCCAGACTGGGGAGAGAGGTGTTGTAATAATGTCAAATATGTGAAAAATAATTCGAACAACCTAGTATGAGAGCCTGTTCTAGTACACCCCCAAAACAAAATCAAGACTTTGTAAAAGAGCATAATAGGACCCCTTTAGGGAAGCTCCTGGAGTTTTTTTCAAATTAATTCTAATATCACTCATATTTTCATTGTGTCATTTTTTATACTGGGGGAGGGGGCATATATTGATGTTATGGGGTAGTAGGTGGGGATGACATGAAAATAAATTGTGTAAGTTTTTAAGGTAACATTTTGTGGAAAAACTAATTATTCAAAGCTCTGGTTTTATATAAAAATCAGTTACTGCTATCATAAAAATACAATTTATGTGTAGGTTTAAAATTCTACAAAAGACACTTTTAATGTCCAAAAACAATTTTTTTTAGCAAAATGTACATTTTACTCAGAGGCTAAGTGTTTCAATTCTTGTCGGCGTGATTGTGGCCCAATGCCAGCAGTTTTGGCAGCCAGACTCGGGCCAGTGTCTTTGGGCCGATTCTGGGGCGTCATTCATCCCATGTCCATGCCGAGTCTGGCAACCGCAGCCGGGCCGAGTTATTTCTTCCGGCATGCCGGATCTGGGCCATTTTCGGGCCAAACCATTTTGGCTACCTGGGATCTATATGACATAAGTAAATAATCTCTTTAAAATCTGATCTGATCTGTGGTCATGCAAAGATTATTTTACTCTCCAAAAATAATACTTTGGCGGAACTTATTTCAGTTGTGAACAGTGTTTCCACATATTTGAGATGGGTTTTCTTCACATTAAATTAAATGGTGAACTCAACTGAAATTCTTTGTGATAGTTTTCTATTCACATGAAGGTAACAGGAAACCAACCAAATAAGGGCATGGGAAGGCACATGGGGAGCAGGACACACACGAAACATGGAACAGAGTCTGACAGTTACGTACTCTCCTGACAAAGAGAATACATTTAGTTTGATTAATTAAACCGTGAGAAATGCATAAAGAACTACATTGCTTGCTTCCCCTTCACAATATTGAAAGGTTAGCTGAAAACATCTGGCGTATGTGTGCATAATTGTACAAAAATGGAACAGTGTTTTTTCCCCCTTTCTCTCTCTGTCTCTGAAAAAATACATGCTGTTATTTTATTGGCTGCCATCAAATGGCTTATAAAAATAATAATAAATAAAAAAAAAAAATGATAAAATAACTATTTTATGTGTAATTGA
The DNA here is from genome assembly GCF_001515625.1 of Sinocyclocheilus rhinocerous. Lineage (NCBI taxonomy): Eukaryota > Metazoa > Chordata > Actinopteri > Cypriniformes > Cyprinidae > Sinocyclocheilus > Sinocyclocheilus rhinocerous. The sequence continues at coordinate 190,600 of NW_015624541.1, read as the reverse complement.
ATTGAGCATGTATCCAAAAATTAAATATAAACGCACATGTACTATAATATATACATCTGTGTATATAATTTGTACAGGCTAAAAACTTGCACAAACTATATATTAAAAAAATTAAGTAAATACTTTTTTTAAGCAGAAATTTTCTGTTAAGATTAGTGTTCATTTATAGTTTGTATAAATAACTTCATAAAAAAAAGCAATAGAAGTTTATGCAATGTCCCCATTTAGATAGCTAATTTAATATAGGTGTGTGTTTGTGTGTGTGCAGGGCCGTCGCTAGGAATTCTGGGCCTTGTGCACTGAATTTGTTATGGGGCCTCAAAAAATCACGTTCTGGGGGGTATGAGTTGCAATCGTATAATGTAAAATAACGTTCAGGGCTGGACTGGGGTTCAAATTTGGCCCTTGACAAATCGGGCTCACAAATTCCCCCTTAAATGTTTTGATGGGTCCTAGGGCCTTCAATTGGAGTAAATAAATAAATAAATAAATAAAACAGGACAGAAACGAATACTGATATATATA
>NW_015624541.1:177304-189945 GCF_001515625.1 Sinocyclocheilus rhinocerous | reverse complement strand
AGCCCATCCGGCCCACAAATTCCCCCTTGAATGTTTTGATGGGTCATAGGGCCTTCAGTTGGAGTAAATAAATGAATAAATAAAACAGGACAGAAACGAATACTGATAGATATTACTGAATTCACGACAAATGCAACAAACTTAATAATGCATTTTTGTCACATAGAAAAGCACTTGACAGTAAAGCATTTATTTTGAGCTAGCCTGCTGGAAAGTTACTGCTAATAAATTATGTCATCATTTCCTCACCCTCATGTCGTTCCAAACGACTTTCTTCTGTTGAACACAAAATAAGATTGTGTAGAATGTTACCAAACCATTTTGGTTACCCTTGATTTCTACTGTATGGACAAAAAATTCTTGAATTTCTCAAATTATGTTCCACAGAAGAAAGAAATGCATACAGGTTTGGAATGACATGATGTTGAGTAAATGATGACAATTTTCATTTTTAGGTGAATCTCCCTTTAAGAACTTTATTATTTGTAAGTAATAAGCACCTAATTTATATAAGACTGATATTTATTTTTAATCAGGCTCGTATTGAATTAACATTTTACTTAAATTAAAATTCATTAAAACTAAACATCTAAAAAGAAAGAAGTTCTTGCTTAGAATCCAGAGTTTAGCTGACTAGTATTAGTAGGATGGTGGTCACAAAAAGTAAAACCATGGTCCTCATTACCATGGTTAGATGGTTTTTAAAATAAATAATAAGTAATAATAATAACGTTTGTCAGCGCTGTGCGGGAGACTGATTCCGCTCTGCTTTGACGCGCGGCTGGCGGATGCATCGGGTAGCGCTGTTTCACACCTTCAGAGTATTTGCTTTATGTGGTTTCGCATTCGCTGTAATTTAAGGACAGCGCCTAATATCGGGGAGGTCTCCCTCGCTTCGGCGATCGGCCCACTACTTGAATGGAATGTCCCGGTGCTTCCGATGGCCAATAGGCGATCGCGGGCCCCCCAGACCTCTATGTTACTTAATGTTGGATTCACACATATCTTGTTGCCTTCCTACCTACATAACCTGTCTGTGAAAATAGAAATTTTAAGCTTTCTGGACTCTTGCAGTATAACATAAGTGTGACAATCAAGGAATGAGGTCATTGCTGAATACATGTTCAATCATTACATATATATATATATATGTGTGTGTGTGTGTGTGTGTGTGTGTGTGTGTAGCAAAAAGTACAAAAGTGCTAGCATGGTGTCTGGACTTCATGCATCATGTATCATCCCCATAATGCAAGTACAGTGAGTCCTCCTCAGCCCTAAAGCCCAGCAGAAACATGGACAAGAATCCCAGCAGTCTGACTATAAAATATTCATGCCGGTGTCATTCCAACCCGATCTCATGGCAATTCATTCATATTTGACAAGGTGGCTAATTCGTACGACCTCACTCGTATTAAGTAATTTGATTTATGAAAAATCATACGTATTTTAGGAGGTGGCAAATTCATAGGAACTCGTACGAAGGACCACACCTAACCCCACCCACCCCTAAACTTAACTGTCACTGAAATCGAGAAATCAAGTTAGGTCGTACGAATTAGCCACCTCATAAAATGCGTACGTATTGGCTGTGAGATAGCATTGGTCATTCCTATTCATGGCTGGCAGAGAGCTGGGCTTAATCGAGACCACTTCTTCTTGTGTAATAACTTTGCACTTTATGCTTTCATAATGGCCGCTGATTGTCAATAGACGTGAAATACCGATCACTTGGAGTTGCTGGTTCCCCTTTGATATTTCCTCTTTAGATTGAAAACGTTTTAGTGGTCTCCATGAGGTGAAAGATTGAGTCATTTCAAACTAACCTTTAAAGACTTTCAGTGAGAGATCACTTTGCTCTGGACTCGCTGGGAGAGAGCGGTAATCTGCTGAATGAGTTCAAATGACTGCAGCATTAGTATGCATGAACATTGCCTGTAATTAAATACAAGTTTGCTTTATGATTTAAATCATAGGGCAAATAAGGCATTACACCTTTACTATAAAGAATGCACTTTCCTTTTTCTCTTCCTGCTTCTTTTCCTAATTTCCTCATTGTTTTGATGCTGATTCATCACACGCAAGTTAATTATTGGGTTATCCTGTAATTACTGAAGAAAGCAAAGCTCTAACAGGGACGTGAAAGGCAAATTTATTTTGATGTGTGGAAGCATAAAAACGAGAGTTTGGTTGTCTGTAGTCACTTACACTGTTTGTCCATTTACAGTATGACTTTTTTTTGTAATGGACTCTTCAATGGCTCTTTCTGTCTAATACCTGCTTTTAGACTCGATGCAAATAAGGCTCAATCTAGTTCTGTTTTTAGTATATTTTGTGGATTTGCTGCATATAATACATACTGTACAAGTTCATCAACAGGCATGCTAAGTGGTCTGTGTTGCAGAACGTGTAATTTATGCAATATGTAGAATATTACTTTGCACGGTTTTTAAACAAAAACAGTTTTGCTATAGCATTTATTCCTTCTACTTTTAATTGAAAAAAACTAAACAAAGCATTTCACAAAAGTAACATCAAAGCAAAACATTGTTCAATTATGGTTGAGCTCAAATTGGACATGACATCTCGTCCTGCTTGTAGATTGTGGACTATTGATTTTTGTCTGTTTTGTCAGCAGTACAAAGAGAATCTAACCGTACACATCTTGAAGTATCTTCCATTTACAGAAAACACATTGCAATACTTACTACCTGTTTGGTATTGCTTGTGGACTTCTATCTGTCTGTGTGTAATGAAGCTCTTCAAGTGACTCTGTGTATAAATAAATATATAAATAAATAAAATGTGGGCAATGACAATGACGTTTTATTCCAGTCGTATAGAAGAAAAAAGCAGTAGAGGTTACAGTCATCCATATTGACCAATTATACGGTCCAGATGTGAGGCATACAGTGTGTTAATATAGAACGTATGATATTTACCACATATCTCTTTTATGCACGTCTCTATGTATAAATGAAGATGTAAAAATATTTTCTGTTTAGTGTTTCTTTTTCTTTCTTTCTTTTTGTCTTTCTTTCTTTTAAATGTAATATATTGATTTAATATATTAACAGCATTCAGGTTTGGAATGACCTGAATTTGATCAAATAATGACTATATTTTCATTTTGGGCAGGAACTATTTCTTAAGAGGAGAATTGTGTATGTTTTTAAATGTTAAAAAAAAAATGTCACTCACATTTTAATGTTCAGAGATGGTTTAAGAAGCCTGCTTGAAAAACAAGTCACCCTTTAACTGTCTGAGATTTTTTACTTGCCATTTATATGTGGACTATATTATGCATACTTCATCATGTGCAGAACAGCGCTTGGCACTTAAGCAGACTGCGTGTAACCGCGTTAATTTTCATGCAAGCAAACTGCCATGCATTGCATTTAGTTGTTAATCATACACCATACTATCTGTTTCCCAGCAAGCAAGCGTAATTAAGATGGCACATGAGTTTGCTGGATGATGCCAAGCACATACAGAGAGCGCTGAGACATGAAAAATCCATCTCGCTCCTCAGTCTCTGTGTGACGTGAAGCCCTGCTGTAAAAATGATCTCCGGTCAGCTCAAAGATGCTTGTGCCAGCAGCACCTCTGCCCAAGGGTGCTTTTATGAGACTTTGATAGAGAGGTGTTTTTTCTTTGCTTTGTTTTATCTTTTTATTCTCGTTCTCTCTGGACAGCAGAAGGTCAGTGCTGCAATTGAGCGGGTGACATTATCATAAGTACAGGGTCGCTTTCATATGCCCTCCTTTACAATATCTCTCCATCTACACCTTAAGAGACCACCGGCCCATGTGAAGTCAATAACCAGAAAACAGGGACTATTATAGGGATAATAAGGAAAATCATTTTTTTCTTTAGAATGAAAAAAATCAGGGCATTTACACTCTGGATAAACTTTCAATTCCAGTCACAGCCATTGTAATTAATGGGATAATGGACACTTTCCCATAACTACATTTAACATACTGCCTAGATCTAATTAACTCTGTTACTCCAGTGGGGGTTTGAATGATTAGGTTATGTTCTTTTACCGCTTAAGAGCTAATAATGGTAACATAAAAATACTCTATTCCATTTTACGTAAAATACATACAAATTATCATGAGATCACGTTGTCTATTCAGATGTGTGTATGTATATATAAAGCATGCAGCATTGTGAAATATGTGCAATTGTGTTGAACTTGTATGGTACTTTACAATTAATTATGTAAATTATTTAGCTGCTATTTAATGAATTATAATTAATATATTTTAATGTATTTTTATTTCAGTTAACATTCATTTCAACATTTTCAACGCTTCATTTTATATAGTTTTATAGTTAACTGTAATAACCTAGTTGTAAAGTAATTGTATGACTATAGTGTAAAAAATTAGTGAAAATGTGGCAAGCACTTGCCAAAAATATATTGTAAATATCATCATTTAAACCCTGAGGAGTCTTTAAAACATTTCAGTTGAGGCAATTGAATTTTAAAGGTCCAGGACACATGATCACAGCCTAGAATGGCCTGTATGTAGAACCTCAAACAACGTTATTGTGACATTGATGGTTCCTGCTAGGCAGCTGAATGGAGCACCTTACTGGTACTGGTAAAATTATACCTCATGTGGAGAAAATAACCTTTTTGTATAATATCGTAAAAACTGTGGGATGCACATTCTAGGGATACATTTGCCACTCTTATTACCGGTACACAGCACACATACAGCACAAAGCGTCATATTTCTGGCACAAATACTTCAGAGATGATAGATCCAAAAATAAGGCTTTCGAGAGCAACCCAAATTTACCTCTTCTTGACTTCGAAATAGTAATGCAATCGGATGTTTCCTGCATTGGGATCACGGTGTTCCCATATCACAATGGCCTAATTTCCTCAGGAATCCTTATGAAAACCTAACTTCCCCTGAACGTTCTCCACAGTGCCCCAGCTTCAATTCTCTGTATGCATAGACATCCCCCTCGGTGGAGAGATCTGAATAATTCAAAGTGCTACGGAGGTAGGGCACTAAATTGTATATTAATCCACAAATCTCCCCTCACCATCGTTCCAGGAATCCGTTGCACTTTTAATAAGTGAGCGCAGTATCATGTCTGATGAGACCAGAGCACATTGCTTTTTCCATCTCTACACCTGCAGTCATTTCTGCCAACTGAATTATTCCAAGATGATTCCAACTTATTTTAATGGTGACAGCACTGCCTGCTGCCTCTTGTCAACTTAATATATGATCGCTTAAGCATTTGATAGCTTTTTGTTTTGTTTTGTTTTTACTCAATAATTGCCAGCCTGGACTTTGAAAAAATACTAAGGGGATGTTTACATGAGCACTTTGTACTAAAAAAAGTTTTTCCTTTGTTTTTGAAACATTTTGCGTACAGACGACAACATTGTCAAAATGGTCCCCGTTCGCAAGGATCTGCGAAAATGACTAAAAATGCTGTATAATGCATACCAGTCCAGTAGTTGGCGATGTCATTTTGAAACACTACATGCCTGCACACATACCTATAGACTGAACATGTAATACCAAAGTCCCTTTAAGACAAGTCATGTCACTCGGCGTCCATCTTTGAAACGCCTCTTGGGCATGCAAGTGCAACTCCTATCTCTTTGAATGGGGAAACATCAAGTTCTCCAAAACTGTTCACTAAGCTTATGATTAAATTTCATATTTGAAATCACCAAAGAAATCTGACAACAACTGTGTCATAAATGTTGTTTCTTTTGCACAAATAGCGTTATAAAAAGCTTATTTTTCAGACTAAGATCAGCCAGTGTGCATGTGCGGTCCTAAGCGCACGTCTCAAAACGCTGACTGTTTCTATAGCAACCGGGACTTCTAACGGGAGCTGCAGTGACGCGCTGACTTTGCCAATTAGCGATTGGCTCTTTCATTCAGAAGGCGGGGCTTCCTGCGATTGAGTGGCCATATTGAGCGTTGCATTTATCCCCATTCAAAACTATACGAGTGACAAGTCTTGGGTATTCTATAGTCTTTGGTAATACGCATGTGCATGATGTTATCGTTTCCACAAATTCACATTTTTGTAGTTTACACAGAGATGATAATGATATCGTTTTCAAAAATGTGCATTTTCAAGCCCCCAAAATGCTGTTGTCATGTAAATGAATGGCCAGAACGCATAACAAAGTTTTTTAGTTGAAAGTGGTGTCATATAAACACCATTGTAAAAAAAACACCAACTGTAAAAATTATGTGATTGCATTGTCTTTGACATATATATATATATATATATATATATATATATATATGTATATAACAGTTTCACAGAAGAAAGAAAGATATTCAGACTGGAACAGCATGAGGGTTAGTAAACAATGAAAGAATTCTCATTTTTGGGTGAAATATCTCTTTAATAATAACGTTAGGAGTGGACACTTCTAAATTAATCTTTATAAACACTATCGACAGTTATAAAACTTGAAATATTCCCTTCAGGAACCCATGAAACAGAGCAATGGCTCATTGTGACAAATGATTTGTTGTTAAAATAAAATGAATCCAAATACTCCTGAGAGATATTGGCTCTTTTGGTGGCTGCTATACCAGCTGTTCAGTCGACCACATATGTTTTGGAACTAGAACAAGATTTCCAGCCTCAGCGTATATGCTAATGTCCTCAAAGCTCATTACCAGAAAGCTAAAACCATTGATTTTAAAAGGCATTTAAACTATTCTGGAACTGCTGTGGCATTTTGCTAACAGAGCTAGCTTGACACCAGTAGCCTCCGGCTCTATTACCTGCAGGACTTCCAATTTTTACTCCGAGGCTTGAAACAATCTCATTAAATTATTCTCTCACTCTCCATTTGACGGTAGAATAATATTACAACCACAAAACTGAGAACTGTAGTTAACAATGATTTTGTTACTTTCTACGTCGCCCACTCACAAGCTGATGGCGTAAAATAAACAAAGAAAGATACAGCTGCTGAACTTTGTCTGACTGATTCATTTAGATGTAATTCGATAGAAACCTTTATTGTGCTTCAGAGCTCACAGGTGTTATTCACCTCAATTATAGATGGAGCAATGCTGGCTCTTTTATACATCCTCTCCCTACATTTCCTCCTACTCCTCCCAAATTCTCCTTCTCCCTTCGTTCCGTATGTTTTCTCCTGTAGAGTGACTCGGCTGAACTTAGGGAGATCCAGCTGTTAGACAAGCTGTGAGGAAACTTTGGCTCTTAACAGCCTTTCCAGCATCTGTTAATGGGGAAAAAAGAGACTCACTCTCTCTCTCTCTCTCTCTCTCTCTCTGTCTCTCTCGCTCTCTGTCTCTTTCAGACTTAACAAGTTCAGTAGGAACTTCTGAGATAAACAACCAAGAATTTGTTGTTATATCTGAATATCCACTAATGCAGACTGCTTCATGAACATGCAGTTAATGCTGAAACAGAACATTAATAACTTTTCATTGAACTTTAGATACTTTATAATTAACATCTTCTTGTCATCTGTTTGTAGCGATGTGTACGGTGGCCGAGAGAGCTCAACGCGCTGCAAATAGAAAAAAACACCTGCAAATTAAGAAAACGACTTCATCAATTTGACAACACACGCCCTGCAAATGCTCACAATACAACCAAATAAAGAAACGCGCTGCAAATAGAAAAAAACACCTGCAAATTAAGAAAACAACTTCATCAATTTGACAACACATGTGCTGCAAATACTCACAACACAACTGTAGCAAAGTTTTCAGTTCGGGAAGAAGGACGAGGAAGTCAGGGGTGGCGAGTAGACCTTTTATTGGTCGTCACAAACAACATATAACAACGTGAGCGCTTCTTGGGTTTCGCAGTCAGGTGTCGCACACTCTGCTGTCTCTCTCTCCCTCTCCCAGGTCGGCGGCCGCTTATCTCTCGTCTCCCCGCCAATCACAAACGCGCTGCAAATAAAATTCTTTATTTGGTTGTGTTGTGAGCATTTGCAGCGCGTTTCTTTATTTGTTTGCAATGTGAGCATTTGCAGTACCTGCTGTCAAACTGATGAAGATGTTTTCTTGATTTGCTGGTGCTTTTTCTATTTGCATGTGTTTTCTGAAGTTGCAGCGCATTGAGCTCTCTCGGCCACCATAGATGTGCCTAAAGTACCTTTTGTACATTTATGAAGAACATAAATGTACGTTAGGACTGTTACTCTCCCACCAAAATGGTGCTGATTTTTGTGAAGGAGATGGTGCTTGTTCAGGCTAACTGCTCTGTTTATTAAACTTATCCAGAGTAATTTGATGTAATGTTTTATGCAATCAAAAAATGGCGTTTGGACACTTTTATCTGCAGAAGGAGTCCTAATTGGACACCAGCACGAGCACTCTGTTGGTTGAAAAGCTTCTCATTGGGAAATCGGCCTACTCTTCTTTTCACATCCACTCAACAGAGAGGGATCAGTGACAATAAAACTAGCACAATTGTGAAACAGTTGTTTTCCAGACAGTCACAACCCAAAGAGCTTATTGGCGGACTGCCATATTGTAAGACAGCTTTATGCAGTGTAAATGAAAAGAAGGACATTTGCAGTGGTGTTAATAATTAACAACACATAGGAGAGCTTGTTGAATATGATGGTACTCTGTGACTCTGAAATACGAAATGAACTTGCTTTACTATTATGAAGTATGAGAATTCTCTCTCGGCCGTGCACTGGTATTGGAACCAATGCATTAGTTAAAAAAAAAATCTATTTATTTGTGCGTTGTGCTTATGTTTTTTTAATAATACAATTATGTTACAGGAAATATATGATTGTATGTGATGTGTATGATAATTTCATATTTTTGAAATCCACTAAGCAATGAATTCAAAACATTCCAGAAATCATCTTTGAATAATAACACAGTGGAAATGTTGCTGCTTTCAAAACTAATAGCAGGAAAAATCTCAAGAATGTCTCAAGAATAAATAAGATGTAAATTCCATTACCTTTGCAATCACAAAACTTCTATGACCATTTTTATTTTTTATTTTTTTTCACAATTCAGTTAGGTTGTATGAGTACACATCCTCTCTCTGCAGCTCACACTAGGTTCTTTTCCCTCATATACCAGTATTGTGATAGTTTGAAATTGAATGTGGAAAAAACAGCATTTGTTCCATGTTGTTTACTTCTGTGCTGTTCTCAGATTCTCTTTTTAAGAACACAAGAGGAGATCCAAAGCAGCGACGATGTCTCTTTCTCTTTCTGCCAAGCTGTTCTGTTGCCTTTGGGAACTTGCCCCTCCAGCTTTCCCATTCTCTTGCCTTTTTAGTCTGTCATTCACCTCTGTGACGGTCAAATCACTGTTGAATAACTGTACACTGTTGAGTCATCTGTTAGTGAAGTAAAAGTTTAATGTGAAAACAAGAATTGCTGTGGAACTAGTCATGCAAAACATTTTGAAAACCTAAAGTTAATTGTAGACATAAATGACAATACAAAATAAATGACATGAAAGACAACACCAACTGTCCCATTAATCAAACTAGGACTGACCTTTATATGAATTATACAATTGTGTGTATTGTGTATACCAGGGATTGGGACCAAGCACTCTTCTGCAGAGTTTAGCTCCAACCTTAGTCAAACACACCTGCCTGTAGCTTTCTGGTGATCTTGAAGACATCGATTAGCTTGTTCAGGTGTGTTTGATTAGGGTTGGAGCTGAACTCTGCAGGACAGTGGTCCTCCAGGACCGAAGTTATCCATCCCTATATACGATTGTGTAACACATGATAGCCCACCTGAGAAACATTAACAGTATTTTCCTTTTTTACCATAGTGACTGGTATTCTATAAATACAGACAGCTGTGAGAAAACCCACCACCCACTTTGTGATATCTCATTCTGCTCTCCAACAGCAGCTTTGGGAGATATTCTGGTTATATAAATGAAGTGTAGAGTTGTTGGGGGTGGGAAAAGACAGCTGAGTTAGACTGCATACAGGTGGAGACAGAGCACCGCTGTGTTGTCTTTGGCAAGATGTTTGAATGCATTGTGCACTGGCTGTTTACCCTGGTTCACTTCCTGTTGTTTGGAGCTGGCAGAGTCCACAGAGGTTTCTTAAAGGGTTTCAGTGAGCAAAGCTGAAAGATGCTGACTGTTGTTTACTACATTACCCAAAATCCCCAGGGACCTGCTGCTGTTGTGCTGGAAAACATCAGACAGGCCGGCATCTTGGTTATGTAGAGTGGGACTGAAAATAGGATTAGGTATTACAAAGAGAAACATGACACCTTCCTTGTATAAATGAACTTTTAAAACAGAGAAGTGGTTAGTATGATTGTCAGTGTTTTTGTTTGTATGTATATGTATAGAAAATAGCGCTGTATAACTGATGTAGGCTTATGTTTTATTTATGTTTTCCTTTTTATTCGAAATATTCCCAAATGTGTTAACTATATCATGAAATATCTTGATTCTCAAATATGTGTAATTAAATGCATTTTGCAACTTTATAGATCATGTCAATTGATCTATAACGGGCGATGGGCAAAGTAGCCTGATGTTAGTGTAATCTATTAACTACACATAAAAACATGTCTTTTTCTTAAAGGCAGGGTAGGTGTTTTTGTTCAAAAAAATTTTTTTTGTTATGCTGGTTGAAAGTCTCTACACATCCCGATAGAAATCACTAAGCTAAGTGGTCTAAATGTATTTATATGTATTTATATTGTCTGTGGAAATCGTAGGACCATAAAATGCTCGTCCAATCAAAATGTTCGGTCCGAACATTACGATCGGCTGTCCTGCCTACCTGTCAAAATATGTATTTGCATACTTCTGCGCACCCTGTTTGCGCAGACATGATACGTCATCAGCGTGTTCCAGCGAGAATGAAAGGTGATATTTTTGTAATATTATGCACTTTGTACTGTAATGTTTTCTCACTGGTGAATGAGACATGAGGTAATCTGACTGCGTTGCATTCAATGTCGCTGGTCTGCCTGAGCGCGTTCATGTGTTTTGGAGGAGGTTTGACTTTGCAGAGTGATTATACAGGGAGGGTGGGGATCTTGCTTTCAAAGCTTGCTATCACTAGTCTTTCCGAAATCACCTACCCTACCTTTAAGTACCAGATATGAGTGTCATGCCATAAAAATGTTTAATACGACTGACTTTGTATTTAACGTGAATTTAATAAAAACATTGAACGTTACGAATTATAACACTTTCATTGTACAGAAAGAGCAAAGAACATTTACGTTATCAAAGAACATTTTCACTGAATTCAGTCTAGCCAGAGTTCAAGCACTCTCAAAAACTCCCTTTATAATTACTGAAGCTGTTTACACTGTGAAATTAATATCTTACTTACATTCGTACATCTGCACTTTGTTGTTTCTGATGAGAGAATTTGCCAGAGAGCAGAATTCAGTCGGTACTGAACAAAACACAAATATAAATAAATATTGTTTGGCTCTTTTTTGTCATTTAGAAGCTGCATTCAAAATCCACTTGGCTCAAAAATCTGAGGGGGCACGTGCCCGCTCAGTTTGGATGGGCATGGCGCCTCTGATTTTAAGTATTTTAATTCATATTGTTTAAAGGTTGAAGTAGAAATAATTAATATGGAATAATATGTTCTCAGTAGGAATTGCACCATCTAGTCGGACATGTTTTTCACTTCTGCTCTGGCTGACCGTTTCTTAAAGAAATATTCAGTAGAAGGATTGAAGTAGCCATCTCTCTGTAATTGATAAGTGTGCTAGAGCTTGAACTGGATTTTTTACATTCATACATATTTCATCTAAAGCTCAAATGGCCTGCACATCATCAGTGCAGTGAGATGACTTCCACTACAGGGTTCCTTGACTCCTGCCAGGAATTGATTGGCCAAAAAAAGGGGGGAAAATCCCTTGTTTTCTTTCTCTTAAAATGTCTGCTCTTTCAAAGTTGGAGCTTTGTTTATTTAGCCGGTACTGTAGGTTAATTTTACATTTAGATGACCTTTTATTTATTTTTCGGCAAAATGGTATAGATCGTAATAATGGTTGTTATTAGTTATCGACCATGACATGAAAATCACCTTATTGCTGTCAACCATAATTTTAACTTTAATATTTCATAATATCTCATATTTCATTTTAATATTCAAATTGTGCTCCATAAGGTATGAACCCTGCATAAGCTTTAGCTTCAAAGAAAGTGTAAGAATAAACTATTGAGTCAAAAAAGAAAGGCTAGTAAAGAAGCTGAACCTTGAGAGCTGACTCTTAACGGTGCGATGATGATTGTGCAGCTCTTTCCTCTAGAGGTGTTCCCAAAGGGCAAGAAAGCTGATTGGCTGGTGACCCATGTTTGAGATGGCTGCCATTAATGTAGCTCTCTACTTATTATCTTGCTTGAGTGATCTCAAAGCTTGCGAGTTTCTTGTCTTGTCACACCTGTTTACAACTGATTGAGTTTGATGCTTCCACTCCAATAAAAGCACTGGTTTTAATCTCCAAAGGCTAGACTAAGCCCAGAACCTTGAGGCAATGTGTTATCTGAAAACATTAAAAAGCTGGAGCACTTTTGCTTTATTTTCTACAACTTTTCTGAGGTATAATTCTTTTAGGTTTTAAGCTTTTATATTACAAACAATATTAAAAAAAAAACAAAAAAAAAAAAAAA
>NW_015624541.1:172833-177294 GCF_001515625.1 Sinocyclocheilus rhinocerous | reverse complement strand
CTTCTTCACCATTATAATATTTTGTTTAACACACTCTCATAGCAATTCGTAGCTGCTTTATGTTTTGGCAAATTGGCTGCAAATTTGAATGAATTTGTAAGTTTTCATATGATCTGCTTACGTTTAGGTGTAGGGGTGTATCTTTTTTCAGGAAGCTGAATTGGGATTCAAATTGGAATGGCAGGAAGAGAAATGTACTCCGTCCTTCTGTCCATCACACACAGCACTGATATTCACAATATTTATCATTATAGTGTTTTAGAATAAAAATTGCAGATCGTATCTACACATTATTGTCTATGTGGCAGTGACAATCACTGTTCACAAGTGACAATCACTGATCACAAGCAATTTGGAGCTGCTGTTTTGATGCTGCCTGCATTCTCATACATTTGCAAACATGTATATGTTTGTAGATAATTTTGGGAGGTTTTGGACCGAAAATAAAGCAAAGAGTTGTGTATAGCAAAGAAATTCCAGTGTGTCGGCTACAAAGTGCCATGTACTGTAACAGAACAATGCTCCCAACTGAATTATGTATTCTTTGTGGTCCAGTATAGAACTCAGTGGCAGATGGGAGATGGTATTTTAACAAACTTTCCAATAGAAGACGGCATAAAATCTCTAACTCTGTTCTCATATCTTCAGGGAATGTACCAGTGATTGTGCTCTAAAACCTTGAAAAACTGCAGCACAAGCTCAAGAAATGCATGTACACATTAGTGTTTTTCAAATCATATTTTCCATATATCATATATTACTATCCGGAGGAGTAGGACAGAAAAACAGTAGTGCCAGAAATTCCTTGAAGCCATCTGTATACATCAACACTAGCTGCAACTGATGATTTGGCAGAACATGACTAAAGCGTCTTTTACCTTTTTCATGCCCGTCAGAATGAACACAACTGTTCCATCATGTTTGCCACTGCAGGTCTGACTCATTAGTGGGAACAGTTTGCTGTGCAGTTGTGCACTTTGAAGAAAGTATGAAAGTGAGTGAGAATATTCTTTAGACTGCATATTAGAAGAAAACATTGCTTTTGATTCATCTTCCAACTTTTTCATGCTGAAAGAAAATATTAAATCCATTATATATTGTAATTGCTGAAACACAGTTAATCCTTCACAAAACAATTTAATTTACCATTTAAAGAAGTGGAGTAGCTTTTCTTTAGCAACATTTGTTTCATCATTCAGTGAATTTCAATCGACATTCATCTTTTGAATCTTTCCTCAAGTATGAAACAGGAAGACTTCATGCCATCAAATGTAGACTGATACATTCCAATAGATATGTTCTAATCTTGTAGTCACCAACAGATGGTGTACAATGTGACTGTAACACTGTCTTGAGTGACAACTCTAAACACCATCAGTCACTCTATCAAACTTGCTGGCAGAGCCTCTGAGATTTCACTTTGACAAAGGACAATGAACATCAATTTGAGAAACATCAAACAATATGATAAAATCGTATTACATGGCTCTCTGAAATACATGATTTTGATTGGTCAGTCACAACATCCAACACTACAGTTTGGATCTTAACAAATTAACCATTATCAGTTTGCTAAGTATTTTATCTCCTTGCATAAGAAACATAGTGAAACTACTTTGTTTGGCCTTCCAAAAGAGGACGATATCCGCTTTGTCATGCCATTCAAAAGCGAGTTTTGAGTAGTGTAGAGTAGCGCTTGTTGTTTGTCATTTCTCCGATCACAAATGCAGACATGGTTTTATGTTTACGTGGCGCGATGCAACGCGTAAAAAGACAGTAAGTCATTATAATCCATAATTATGTCCCCACTGGATGCAACAAATGCCTCGTTTATAATGGGTTTTAATGTTTTTGTCTCGTCGCTCCGGCCGGACAGGACATCACAATATGGTAAGGGGCGTAACATTTCCGTCACACGCTTGAGGTATTCGGCCAATCACAACGCACTGGATAGCTGGCCAATCAGAGCACACCTCGCTTTTCAGACCGATGAGCTTTGTAAAAATTTACGCGTTTCAGAAAGGCGGGGCATAGAGGAGAAACAATAATGTACAGTATGTGGAAAATAATGTGTTTTTTTAATCTTAAACCACATAAACACATTTCATTACACCAAATACACAAAATAATGTTCTTTTTAGCAACATCATATGACCCCTTTAATAAACTGATAATTGATAAACTGCAGGGTTTGTGTTGTTGCTAGGCTGAGGTCTTGTATATTGTAATGTACTATTTTTTTTTTCAAAGTGTAAGTTATAAGATCAAATCAATATTTCATGTCCACAAAATTATTTATTTGGTAAGCCAACAATACACTAATGTGCATATAGCAACCAAGACTTTATTTCAGGTACCACATAGAGAACAACTCTTTAGTCCTCTCTGCCTCTAGCAGTAATGGAGCAAGATTACTGTATGTAGGTTTGCATATGACCCTTGATCTGAAGTAGGAAATAACCATCTGTATTCAGTCTATCACCAGCTTAGAATAGCAGTATGGTCATGCACTTATTATTTTCTAAATATATCTGCATTCATCCTTGCATTTAATAGGTTTAAATATTCCAACAATTCCTGCTGTGCAAAGTTGCACCTTTTACCAACTTTACCGTTTTGAGTTCCTTTTTGAAAACGGGCACAGATGTTAAACAAGTGCTATATGTTTGCTAATGAAAGCTGTTAAGTATTATGAACCCCGTACACAGAGGGTTGACAGACTAATTAATTCAACACAACAGGCTGACTAAAGCATCCAATGTCCAGAAAAAGAGACTCAACATTCATTATGCTACAGTATTCAGCTCTTTTTTAAAGCAACTGCTATGATTTCAGTCAGTTCACATTTTCACTTTGTGATCAGTGAATCTGCATGCAACCTTTCTCATGCTCAAGCCATACTCAGCTGGAAAACTAAAATCAAACTCCAATCAGAAATATGTGAAGGAACAAAGGTAATACTGACTAGCTTAGGTCAGTCAGTTTAAGCCAAATAAGGTCAAGGACAAAACTGGTGTCAGGGAAGAATTCAATCGAGTATGCATTCTCTGATGTGATGATGTGATGATGTGTTCCAAAGGACAAAAATGTGATAAGTTGTCCTTGAACTATCATTTGAGTTATTCCTGTTATGCTGTACTATTTTAACTTAACTTATCCCCTTTAATAACCTCAGTTATTCAAGTGAATTGTTTATTAATTCTAAATCATAATAATAAAAAAATGCTTTCCTCTTAAAGTAAGCCATTGTTCAGTGAAGGATTGTTTGACAATTGAGTGTCAACTTGAGATGTTAATATTTTAACTATCTTTTAAAAATTCACCCCGTAAATGTAATATTTTATCCAATATTTAAAGACCTAAGAAAAACAATGTATTGGCCCTTTTGTCATTGGAACATATTTTAACATTTTAAGTTAATTCAGTCAGTCTATAAAACAATGCTGGGTTAAAAACAACCCTTTCTTTGTTATTTGGCAACCCAGCGCCGGGTAAATATTGGAAAGAACACATGCTGAGTTATTTTGACCCAGCTTATTGGATTTTTTACATTAACCCATTTGCTGTTTTTTTTTTGTTTTTTTTACATAGTGCTGGATCAGTCATACTATTTATGTTTTTATATAACAGATTTTAACTTTAAACAGTGACAGAAACTTTAACAGTGTTGTAGTATAATGTTTCAGCCCTGGTCGCGCATTCGTTTGGTGAGAGGTGAATACAACGTAATACAGCGCTGGGTTGGTGTGTGAGGGGGTTCATCATTTGTATTGATAGTAAAAATGACCCAGCAACTGAGTTACAGAAAAACTACCCAGCACCTGCACTCTTAAAAAAATGGTTCTAAACAGTACCAGAAAAGGGTTCTTTGGCTTGTAACAATAGCAAAACCCTTTTTAGTGCTAAATATAACCTTTTTTATAGGGTTCCATATATAACCATGCTTTAAAAATGCCATATAGGACCTTAATGGTGTTATAAATTACCTTTTTAATGATAGTTTTTCATTAATATTAGTATGTAAATGTCATTAATATTTGTATTATTTGTATATATTATTTATTAATATTGTTTTTTTTACCCCTTTATCTGCCTGGTCTTATAATATCTTGAAGTGTCTATAAGGGTTTTACATAAAAACAACAACAACAACGTGTCAATTAGGTAGGCTACTTTTATTATTTTTAATGACGTGAAATTGTAGCAAAAATGACAGTGTTCTAACAACAGTTATTAACAGAATACATTAATGAATGACAATGGACATTGAACATAAATAAATGCTTAAAGTAGTAAAACAAAATAGAACATAAAATAGTGTATTGAAGACCAAGCTCCAGTGAACTATCTTCACAATCCTCTATGATGCCTCTAAGTTAACCATTATCTGTATTTTGGTGTGATTGAATGGCAGTTTCTCTCTGCAGATGACGAGGTTGTAGGATGTGACAGCATCTGAAA
>NW_015624541.1:159185-171328 GCF_001515625.1 Sinocyclocheilus rhinocerous | reverse complement strand
GGTTCTGAATGAATTATGTTACTGATACCTAATGGTCAAAAGCAATAGCAAAAGTAATAGGTCAATATTATTAAATTGCAGACAAAGATTTTGAATAGCTAGGTTGGCTTGCACACTATATTGCCAAAAGTATTGGGACACCCCCGTCTAATGAACAGGTTTGACTACTTTAGTAATATCCATGAGTACAAATCTTAGTGTTTAAGCATATAATACACTCTTAAGAAAAATGGTTCTAAACAGTACCAGAAAAGGGTTCTTCGGCTTGTAACAATAGCAGAACCCGTTTTAGTGCTAAACAGAACCTTTTTTATAGGGTTCCATATATAACCATGCTTTAAAAATGCCATATAGGACCTTAATGGTGTTATAAATTACCTTTTTATTTCATTAATATCATTAATATTAGTATGTAAATGTCATTAATATTTGTATTATTTGTATATATTATTTATTTTTTTTACCCTTTTTACCCCTTTATCTGCCTGGTCTTATAATATCTTGAAGTGTCTATAAGGGTTTTACATCAACAACGTGTCAATAAGGTACTTTTTTTTTAATGACGTGAAATTGTAGCAAAAATGACAGTGTTCTAACAACAGTTAATAGCAGAATACATTAATGAATGACAATGGACATTGAACATAAATAAATGCTTAAAGAAGTAAAACAAAATATAACATAAAATAGTGTATTGAAGACCAAGCTCCAGTGAACTATCTTCACAATCCTCTATGATGCCTCTAAGTTAACCATTATCTGTATTTTGGTGTGATTGAATGGCAGTTTCTCTCTGCAGATGACGAGGTTGTAGGATGTGACAGCTTCTGAAAAGCACAGTTGAGTTTAGATATACAGTTTGTCTCCTTTCATTTGTTTATGTGAAAACAATTATGAAGGACAAAAGTAGTATGTGAGCACTTCACAATGTTAAAAGGAAAAAATAATATAAAGTCATGGGATAGCTGGGTATGTTTATGCATAAATCCTAGTAATAAAAAATATCTAACCAAATGGACCATAAATTCAATATCTTTGTTACTTACTTAGTGAAGAAGAGGAGAGTATCCTTACCTGAATAGAGCTGGTCACACTTACATGTTCTCTTAAACTAAAAAGAGAAAAGACATAGGAAACCAACAACGACAATAACAACAACAGCAGCATGTTGTGTGAATTATGTTTTTATTGACAATTGTCAGTGCTCTTAACAGTTATTAGCTGAACATTAATGAATGACAATTTACATTGAACATGAATAAATACATAAAGTAGTAAAACACAAAATAAGAACAAAAAATAGACCAAAAAAAGACCAAGTTTCAATATGATGCCTTTAAGTACATCATGTTGGTGTGATTAAGTGGCGATTTTTCTCTGCAGATGATGAGGTTGTAGGATGTGATACATCTGAAATACACAATTGAGTTTAGAGTTACAGTGAGTTTATGTAAAAACAATTATGTTTATGAAGGCCAAAAGCACAAATAGACAGCATGTGACAGGATAGTTTTAATATTTTTTTGTGACTCAGTATGTTTATACATAAACCCAAGTAATAATTTAAAAAAATCTAACAATTTTAAAGTTAAATTTGTATTTAAATTTTAAGAATGAAATCATTTACCTGTTGAGAGTGTGTTGACAGTCTGTGTAGTTGGATCACTGAACTCCAGAAAATCAGTAATGAGGTGCTTCGTCAGTTACAGATTTGAAAAACAAAAGGGCGGGAACAAAGAACCCTAAACTCTAACACAAAGAACCATTTCAGCATAAAAGGGTTATTCAGAATGCTATGGTTCTAAATAAAACCATTACTGCATGTAAAGAACCTTTAAAGAACCATCTTTTTTTAGAGTGTGGGTAAAAAAAAAAAAAAATAAAAAAAAATTCCAATAAAATGACCTAACTGAACCCAGCATCTTTAGAGTGCAAAAAAACTTCCCAACATCTGGGTAAAAATAACCCAATAAAATGACCAAGCAGGCTGAACCCAGCATTTGGGTTAAAAAAAAACAACAACTTTTTTTAGTGTGTATTTGTCTATTAACATGTCCATTGGCATATTCCAGATGGCTCATACTAAATCATTAAATTGTACATAATGCATTACATTGTTGAACAGCTTCTTTTTTTTTTTGCACAAATTAGTTGATACCTTTTTAAAGAAATAGGGAATAAAAATTGCTTGTAGAAATGGTTCTCCTATGGCATAAGGGTGCAAACCCGAGGCTGTTGCGTTCTAATTTGAAGTTATTCATTTTCAATGAGAATTACAGCGA
This sequence comes from Sinocyclocheilus rhinocerous, assembly GCF_001515625.1. Taxonomy (NCBI): domain Eukaryota; kingdom Metazoa; phylum Chordata; class Actinopteri; order Cypriniformes; family Cyprinidae; genus Sinocyclocheilus; species Sinocyclocheilus rhinocerous. The sequence continues at coordinate 169,046 of NW_015624541.1, read as the reverse complement.
CTTGGCCTTCAGGCATACTTTTGGTGTGATAAAGTTGAGAAACACCAAACTTTATGAAAATGAGCAGGAATGTAATGCAACTTCAAGCTGCCTTTCTTATCAATGTGCTTCTGTATCTTTAACCTTTTTTTTTTCTTATCTATATTCAAGCAGGTTCATAGCTGCTGTTTGCAGAGTTAAACCAGATGGGAAATTAAGTGCTATACAGCTGCTTGCCCAATGTAAGAGACAGACTCTTTCCCATTATAGAAGTCAGAGATTTATCTTGCAGTCAACTGACACAGCGGTAGACAATTAATTGTTGAACCGCAGCATACTAAACAGCTCTTGCTGATGCAACACAGCCATCTCTCACATCAGTCATTTAACTCAAAAGTCTCATTTGTGTTTACCAGTGTCTCTAGGGGCGTTCGATTGTATGACCAGCTGGTGTGTGCAAATATCGATATTGACAGTGTTCAGCATTCTGAGGTCCTTGAATATGGCAGAGCAAATTAACCAAAAGCAGGATGGAAGCTTCAGAGAACAGAGACATAAAACGGTTCTTTCCCAAACTGCATGCTGGCACATCAAAGAGCAACAGGTATAAGCTCCAATGACCCGACGTATTAAAAGTCTGAATATTTGCTGTAGACTGTTCCACTTTTGGCCTTGGTGGGGAAGTGTTATAGAGTTCTCACTGGCAGGATAAAACACTAAGAATTTAACATCTTTCTGTTGGTGTTTGGTTTGGTATTAGAGGGTTTGGAATAGTAACAAGCTGTGAACTCTTGAGTTGGTGGCAGAGAGAATAATTATCTAAGGCATAATCTGCAGTCAGCCGGTCATTATCGCAAAATAAAGACAGAGGCAATGCAGAGGGGTCTGTATCACCCTGAATAGTATTTTGCGATAATGACTGGGTGATTGTCCATTATCCGGCTCAATACACAGCTACTTGCCAAGTGAATAAATGAATGGACATCAAATATTGATTTGAGTTTAAATGATTCTATTATATGAGAAGGCAGCGACCATGGAGTGATATGAGACATCTGAAACTTGTCCAGAAGGAAATTGGTTGCTTGAGACAGCAGTCAGTTATGTTGTTTAGCAGTCATTCTATGAAAATACTTTTCTTCCTTTTCCATAAATTTGAAAGCAGACAAAAAGCACCATAAAATAGTCAATATGACTTGTGTGCTTTATTCCAAGTCTTAAGAGGCCATATGAACCACTACGCAAGCCAGCATGCGCTCAGTATTTTTTTGGTGAACTGTTCATTGTAAGTGTATTTCTGTGTCTTTTCAGTATCTAGTAAACTTCAGTTTGGGAGATATTTTTCCTCTTTTCTACAAAAACGAGTTGTCTGTTTCGAAGAGTGGTCATAAGTCATGGGAACAACAGACCGCTGCATTCCCTTGTTTTTCTTCAATTACTTCCATTTTTTCCCTTATGGAGTCAGCGAGGCTTGTGTTCCTCATGTTGCCAGCAATCAGCCACACACACATTTTTGTCTTTAATCTGCTATTGTGAATGTAAACTAAAAAATAGAATATTATAATATGTATAAAAAAATACAACATATAATTTCTCACTGCCAGCATAAACTTAGACCTGTTTGTTTGATGCAGTAATTCAGGTCACGTTTCTGCTGACATTTTGGTCTGAACACAGTCAACATATTTTAGGAAAATATTTTTGTTGACTCATTTATATTCACACATGAAATATAATCACCTACAAGACTTGCAACCCATGACCAGTCACGTAAGTTTTGTAGAAACTCAGCCAAGCCCTGTACTGCAGAGTATTGTAAAGTCTGCATCTCCTCTGCCGTGTTGACATCTAATTAAAGCGCTCTCCCTGTGGAGACAGTTGTGGTGTCCTCTGAGAGAGACCCACCTGGCCGTCCCTCCTGTGTGCTACCTGTGAGATGCTGGGATAATGTTTAAAGATAAAGAGAGTACCTTTGTCTGGAAGCTTTTGCTTTTAATTTCCTGGTGGCTTCAGAACTTGATGAACTGTTTGTGCTGTAAACCACAACATTTTACCAAGCCCCTGTCCCTTGTTGAGAAACCTTCTGTCAGGCAAGCCGATTTTGATCCTGTGACCTCTTGTCTCTTGACAATCTGTGGCATAAGGTCAAGGAATCAAAATCTGCTTTTATGAGAATTTCGAATAAACCATGTAAAACTGCATCTTTTGGAAGTGGGGGGGACACGTCCCCCGCGTCCCCCGCGTAATCTACGCCCCTGAGTGCAGGTGTATGCCAATAGGATGCATTTGGTTGCATTTAATTAGGAAGCAGTAATTGACGACAAGCCATCGAATTATTACAAAATAATGCACGCCCGAGGTGGTGATGGCTGTTACATGGCTCTTGTGTGTAGGATAAATTCCCTCTGCATCTCATCCCACGCCATTGCTAATTCCAAAACGTCATTTTAGAGTAACAGAGGCTTGAGTCATTGATAGTAATGCAGTTATTAACGCAGTTATGAGAGAGAGAGAGAGAGAGAGAGAGAGAGAGAGAGAGATTAAGCATGTGCGAATTAGTCTGTGCATCTCTCAATAGTGTTCGGCAGTAGCGTCTCTACTAATAGCGAAACTGTAAGTTCATCTGCGTCAAAAATTCCGTCATTACCTTGCTAGTGAGAAATTACAAGAATTTTAACTATTTAAGCTGTGTGTATGTTTCTGTGTGTGTGACTGTACTGTATGAGTTTGTATGGGAGAGAGAGCAGGAGAAAGAGAATATGTGTTTTCTGTATATTATAAAACATAATTCTGTGGCAAAAACATGGAAATAATTTTTTGTTTTTATCTTGTTATTTACTTGGTCAGTGTCGTTGTTGGTTTAGGTTCTTTTGCTGTTGTAGGCTGTAAGTACCTTTGAAATAATTGAAATAATTTGGAGAAGTGATATGGATATGTAATGCGGTCAAGACCTACCTGGAACTACTTTAGCCATACGTTTTCCTGAAAATAATTGCACACCTCAGAACATTCATCAAACAATCAGATTCAAGCATTCAACAGCACCATAGTCTAAATTTTGTTATTTCACTGCAGACAATTGTGTTTCACCTGTGCAAGGGTCTCCTACTGACTGGATGGGAGAATATTACTTAAAGGGTTAGTTCACCCCAAAATGAAAATTCTGTCATTAATTACTCACCCTCATGTCGTTCCAAACCCGTAAGACCTTCGTTCATCTTCGGAACACAAATTAAGATATTTTTGATGAAATGTGAGAGCTGTGGCTCAGTGGCTCAACTTTAGTTTTGCGAAGCTACGAGAATACTTTTTGAGCGCAAAGAAAACAAAAATAACATAATTTATTTAACAATCCTTCTCCCCTGAGTTACGTATTCCACCATTTTGGAGAGTACCCAAGAGCGTAATCGACGTAATCGGCGTTGTTTACGTTTGGGGGAGAAAGTGCGCGCATTAACGTAATCTACGTAATCTCCGTAATCTGCGTAATCAGCGTTGTTTATGCTTAGGGGAAAGGTTTGAGATATAAGATAAGGGTGCTGAAACCGTCCTAAGTAAGGTCTAGAATCACCTGTGGAATGGGGAATAGAAATCTTCCCTCAGTCCTCCATAAGGAGGTGGGTATTGGATCACTATCAGATGATGAATGATATAATGCTGTATAAGTAAAATAGAGCTTTCTTGTTATTGAGTACCTGAATTCTATACTTTTGTGTTAAAAAGAAAAAGCTTATTTCTGATTTATTTGTGTAAAAGGGTATGCCAAACTAAATGGGCTGTCTTTGAGCTCAAGCACTTAAACTTTATTCATTAAAATGAAAAGAAATGTAACATGATTGACATAAAGAGCTAATGTAGCCAATGCATGACAATGCCAGCTTGAAGTTAATTCTGATATTTTCAGCCAGGATGAAATGTTTTAAAGAGAAACATCACTGAATTCATGAAAGTGAATCAGTTCTCCATGTTTTTGCTGTCTTTTTTCCCCCATGGAAAGAAAAATGAGAAAAAAATTACCAATTAAAAGAATATTCCCAAGAAAACATGTTTTGTTTACAGCATTTGGACTGGAGATTGAAAACGATCCAAAAACAACACTGAAGAAACATTTTTTAATTAATATTAGTAATTCTTAAGAAATTGCCATGTGTCTTGTTAGAAATGCACAGCACCAAGGGGCATGGCAAAAATAACAACATCTGTAGTGAAATTAAAGTTTACCACGGTCATTTAATTGTGGCTTTGTGGAGTTTAATGTTTTATACAATATATTTCAAGACATTAAAATTAACAATAGTAGGAATATTAAACTTTATTCATTAAAATGGAAAGAAATGTAACAGGATTGACATAAAGAGCTAATGTAGCCAATACATGACAATGCCAGCTTGAAGTTAATTTTGCTATTTTCAGCCATGGATGAAATGGATTAAAGAGAAACATCACTGAATTAATGAAATCATCCCCATGTTCTCCATGTTTTTGTTGTTTCTTTTCCCATGGAAAGAAAAATGAGAAAAAAAATGGTTACCAATTAAAAGAATATTCCCAAGAAAACATGCTTTGTTTGCAACATTTGGATTGGAGATAGAAAACAATCCAAAAACAACACTGAGGAAGCCTTTTTAATTAATATTAGTATTTCTTAAGACATTGCCAGGTTTCTTGTTAGAAATGCACAGCACCCAGGGCATGGCAAAAAATGACAACATCTGTAGTGAAATAATTAAAAATCTATAACTAAAAATCTACCACTTGTTCACTTTATTCCTCTGCACAATGTGACTTTGCTAGCCTGAAATTGAACTGCTGGTTTTGTCTGGTCAGAGGAGAACTGGCCCCCCGACTGAGCCTGGTTTCTCCCAAGGTTTTTTCTCCATTCTGTCAACGATGGAGTTTTGGTTCCTTGCCGCTGTCGCCTCTGGCTTGCTTAGTTGGGGACACTTCATTTCCAGCGATATCGTTGACTTGATTGCAAATGATTGCAAAGATACTATTTAAACTGAACTGAGCTGGATGATGACATCACTGAATTCAATGATGAACTGCCTTTAACTGAAAAATTAGTGTTTACTATTGTCATTTTTGCATTATTGACACACTATTTTCCTAATTAATGCTGTTCAGTTGCTTTGACACAATCTGTATTGTAAATAAAGGTGACTTGACTTGACTTAATTGTGGTGTTGTGGAGTTTAAAGTTTTATACAATATATTTCAAGATATGAAAATGAATGATAGTTGGAATATTAAATGGTAGGAATGCCCAAAACATTCCATATCATGGATCATGAGGCACATGTAGCTGAAATCTGTAAGGAAATGAGGACAGCCTGGTCTGTTACTTATTTTGCTTATTTATTCCAACAGATAGCAGGAGAGAAGATGGATGACATGGTGAGAGAAAGCAAAGCATTCTACTGTTACATTAATTGATTTATTTCCTTAATGGAGATGCTTTTTCCCATTTTGAGATCCCATATTTTGTTAGCCTAGCTATTTATGTGTCACCACATACATAAACGTATCTGATGGATGGAGTATCTCGCCCTCTCTATTACCATGGAATAAAGATGTATTCTGGGCATTTAGCCATAGTGTTACTTGGTGGAATTTTACTGTTTCAATGGCTCATTTTGTGTAGAATTGATGTCACATAGGGACCTGAAAAAACTAATTGTCTCATAGATATTTTCATCCAGAACCCGATGGCTGCTGTCATCAGTCTTAGCAAACGGTGAAAATGGCTAGAGGAAGGCTATCTCACTCATCTCGCTGTTATTATCATTAATACGTTAGCACCTCTAGATATTTGTGGAGGATTATTAATCGAATCTGTTAAAACCATGGCATATTTTGTTTCAATTAAGTGTTAACAACATAAACGTGACAGAAGAGCTGGACGTATTTTGAATAATTTCACATTAAAGACTCAGAGTTAACAGATGCTATAGAGATGAACTTTTTTCTCAAGTGACTATTTCATCAGCTCTACACAGTCCGAGAAAGGTGAGGTGATGTGATCTTTCCCATCACTTCCCCTGATACGAACCGGTTGTTAAATGTCCTGAGGTGTCTACTGACCATTCGGGCAGAGCAGAAAACATCAAGGAGAAGAGGCATAGTGGAGTTCAGCTGAATGTATGTCCATTTTATGTTCCACAGATAACTGAAAATCTCTCTCTCCCTCTCTCTCTCTCTTCTCCCAAGACGTCTTGTGTGTCTGCATTCAAACTTAGGTTCACCAGTGTAACAGATCGGCCAGGCTCCACCACCACCCAATCACAACGATCCCTCTCACCTGAGTACTGAGCACCTGCACCTGTCACCAATCAAGCACCTCATCACCAGCCTGCATAAAAGCACACACCTCAGACACCCTCACTGTCCGGTCTCGTATACACGTAGAGGACTCAATGACTTTGCTACTACTTCCATTTGAATACTTCCTGCATTACTTCCCTCCTGTGTTCCTCCTAGTGTCTCTTTGTCTCCAAGTGTCTCCTGTTCCTCCTTGTTCAAGGATGGCTGAGGTGTGTGCTCCTCCTGCCTACATTCCAGCTCCTGTAAAGCCAAAGACTCGGATTCCCCCACTCATCATATCCTTCGAACTATTCATCCACCATCACCTCCTCTGGACCCTACCCCAGTACTCTCTGTGACCAAATAAACCTGTTTTATATATACTAACCTATTGTGTCAGACCTCTTCCGTTACACTAATCTCTCAAAGAAAAATATTTTATGAAGTGTATATAAATGTATATAAGCCTGTAGTAGTACCCTAAAGAAATAAACTAAGATGACAGAGACACTTTCAAAAAAGGATTTACTTAGGAATACAAATCACATTTATTTTTATGTATGTATTTAGTAGACATTTTTATCCAAAGTGACTGAACCTGTTTTAATCTTTCACAGGTAGTCATGCTCATGGAGAGCAGGCACACAAATGTTTGGAGCGGACACAGCAGCAGCCAGATTGTCCCGCACATGTTCTCCCCCTCTTGGTTCAAGGTTGTGGGGTTCAGGGGGGCCGTCGTCATGGTCTTCCTCCACTGGCTCAACGATGTCCCCATTGACAAGAGCGAGATTGTGAAGCACAGCACAGCATGCAACAACCTCAGGCACGAAGACAGGGCTCACCTCCAAGGCCTTGAAGAAAAGGGAGCGCCAGCGTGTTTTCATCATGCCAAAGGCTCGCTCTACTATGCTTCGTGCGCGGGAGTGCTTGCTGTTGAAACGAGCCTGCACAGGGTTCTGCACAGGCTCTCTGTATGGGGTGATGAAGCAGATGGGTGCTCTCAGGCAAGGATAGCCACCATCCCCGAGGATGCATTTTCCTGCAGGTGGATATAGGCTGCCGGCATATACAGAGCTGTTCCTCAGCACCCTAGAATCGTGCACAGGCCCCGGATATCCCACAAAGACATCAAGGAATTTCCCCTGGTGATCAGTGATGGCCTGGAGTTGGATGGAATGAAACAGTTTTCTGTTGTAGTAGCATTGGGAGTTATTTGCTGGAGGTTTCATTCGGATATGACAGCCGTCTATTGCACCGACTGCTCGACTGAAAGCTGGTGACCCAGCTAGCTGTGCAAATCCTGCTCCCACTGCCTCCATGTCATCCCCGGTTGGAAAAGAAATCACCCTCCTCAAAATTCCTATGACTGCCTTGCTCACTTTGTGCACAATCCCATGCACAGAGGATATGGGCATATCAAAGGTCTGTGACACGACCCTGTAGGATGCTGCATGTGCAAGCCAGTGGAGGAATACGAGGACTTCAATGTCCTTTTCCCACCCATGGTCAGATTCCAATCTGACTGCTGCAATGAGGGACCTGATGGATGGCAAAGACAGGCGAAGATGGGCACGGTGGTCAGCTGCTTGGTCCAAATAAAACCGCAGAATCGGCACAGCTGTGTTGACATGGCAGTAGGATGCGGGGTTCACTGCCTGTAAATATGTGCGAGTTTATTAGAACATTAAAGTCAAATAAAGATTTGTTTCATGTGTTGTTGACTTGTATATGTATACAGTTAATGTGATGGTTAATTAGGAAACAATAAAAATTAGTGAATTAATGTCCGTAAATAAAGCAATTGTTTGATTACTTCATGCATTAATTCATTGCTTGACTGAAAATTGATGTTCACATCACCTCCATTTGTCTTATGTGTTTTCATGCATGTCACATGAAAACAATTAATTAGGCTTTTTTAATGAAATTATACAATTTTCAGTCATATGTAGTACAATTAAGCATGGGTCTGCATCTGTTATTATCATTGTGCGAAAGTGTTGGGGTGAGCTAGCAATGCAATTCATTCTGGTGTAATCTTAATTTATAAGTGGTGACACTTACATTTTTGAAGTATAACATCAACAGTGTTCTCCTAAGGCGAGATCTGCGAGCAGCTGCCCAACATATCCTCTGTAATACCATTCCAAACGCTAAGGAAAACCGCACTAGGCAGGGTAAGCAATTTACTGTTGTGATCAGGTGGTAGTGCACACCTGGCACCTCAAGTAATTATTAACTTGTTATAACGTCGGAGGTCACATGTTAACGTCAACGTTATGGGACCACGATCCATGCTATGTACTGCGGTACGATAGGTGGCGGTATACATCTGATAAATCATGATTGTAAACCGCCATAAAAATTAAAAGAAGAAGAAGATTACGTCAACATGGCGGATTGCGTTCATACTTAACTAGATTTGGCTGTTGAGTACATACTCTTTTAGCGCTCGTTAAGTAAGTACTTATTGAAATTAAGTACCTACTCATTGAGTATGCGGTTTCGAATGCAGCCACGGTCCTTTTTCTTGTTAGGAAACCTGTGGACTCGATGTCCTGACAGGCTGGAGTTTGTGCAACCTCCACAAACACAATAATTTACCATGATGATGATAAATTGAAATAAAATTAACTACCGAAAACACACTGACTCATGCCTGCTCAAAGCAGAGCGCTGCACACGACTCCCTCTCGTGACGTAATATGACGCGAATGTTTTTTTTGAGAACTGTCAAGGAAATCGTCACTTTTTCTTCTAAATTTGTGCCCTCACGTCTTGTAGAACATTTTCAAATCCTGCATTAACGGTTCATATGGTATTTTCATACAAGGTTATTAATTTGAAAAAAATGTTTAACCTGCAATATGCACTTTAAGTGAATATAATTTATTATCTTTATGAGGGCTGTCTCTGTGCTGTGATGTGGTCGGAAACTAGATTGAAAATTGTCCAGATATCCAATTGAGTTTAAAAAGTTGTTCACCTGATTGAAAACAACCTTTTCAATAATCTTGCCTATAAACGGAAGATTTGATATTGGTCTATAGTTGCTCAATATTACGGAGCCCCTAAAGGGACATGGTGGTGGAAAAAAAATTCGGGGTGGGAGGAAATTTTTTTTTGCGTTCTCTCGCAAAACTTTTGCGTTCTCTCGCAAAGATATTTGCGTTCCCTCGCAAATCCAGTTTTCGGACAAACACTTCCTGTTTACTTTACAGCTTGTAAGTTAGTGGTTCATACAGCTCGTACGTTCATAATGGAGCGGTTCATAGAGTTTTATTTTAAACTTGGACTCAAGTTCAAATACAGTCAGCTTTGCTTATAGTTTAAGGCACGGTTTTGGGACATTCTAAAACACTTAAGGTGGCTTAATGTAGGCTACTATAACAGTGACACTGGAGGCCCAATTCGGTATTAGGCCTAATAAATATTATTAATACTAATAACAATTGTAATATTAATGACCTCATTAATAGCATTACTATCAGTAAAGCAGATAGCCATAATGCAACGTTTCTCCCCCATTTAAAACCGTTAGGCTATAGAAAACGCTTAAGGGAGGCTAATGGACGAAGA
>NW_015624541.1:131479-154953 GCF_001515625.1 Sinocyclocheilus rhinocerous | reverse complement strand
GCTGTGGGAGAGCAACTCTATCATTTACAGCAGGGTACCATGTCAATTGCCGAATACTCGCTGAAGTTCAGAACTCTCGCAGCAGCAAGTGGATGGAATGAGAGATCGCTGCTGACTACCTACAGACAGGGCCTGGAGCCCCAGCTTCGGTTACAGCTCGCTGCATATGATGATTCATTTGGATTGGAAAAATTCATTCAGCTATCCATCCGATGCTCGAGCCGCATGCAGTCCTGTCTAGCAGCAATACCAGTCCATGCCACAACCTCCTGCCTCCGCCGACCAGAGCCCAGTTACCCTCCAGAACCAGCACCAGAACCCATGATCGTGGAAAAGCAACGGTTATCTTCCGCTGAGCGGCAGAGAAGGCTGACCTGTTTATATTGTTTATATTGTGGAACTCAAGGGCATATGATCTTGGCATGCCCCCTTCGCCCTCCATGTCGTGTGATTCACTCAAGTTACAAGCTACCGCCACTGAAACAGTTTACCAAGTCCAGTCGATAACTGGAACACCACTATGCCGTAGACATGTCCGCTATCGCGTGGGACCCATCACTCTTCGTCTGGGCCTACTTCACTCGGAGGACATTCATCTTCTGGTTCTGGAGGGGTCTACTGCTGACATCATCTTAGGGCGCCCGTGGTTGGTAAAGCACAATCCCATTCTGTCCTGGAAGACGGGAGAAGTCCTGAAGTGGGGCAAGGGTTGCTTCCCAGACTGCTTCCCGGACTCCATCACCCTCTAAGAAACCCCCAGAGGCCCTTTCCGTGAATTCCACCTCCATTGAGAGTCCCGTCGAGAAGCAATCCTTAGACATTCCAGCCTGCTATGCCCCCTTTAGAGACGTGTTTTGCCCCAAACAAGCCTCCCGCTTACCACCACATCGGCCATGGGACTGCGCCATAGATCTCATTCCGGGTGAGCCAGTGCCTCTGGGAAAAATCTATTCACTGTCGCTTCCTGAACAGAAGGCCATGGAGGACTACATCAAGGAGGCGCTGGGTCAAGGTTACATCCGTCCATCTAACTCCCCTGCTGCATCCAGCTTCTTCTTTGTGGCCAAGAAGGATGGAGGCTTGAGGCCCTGTATAGATTATCGAGCTTTGAACAATATCACTGTCAAGTTCCGATATCCTCTTCCCCTCGTCCCAAATGCCCTTGAACATCTCCGTGGGGCCACCATCTTTACCAAGTTGGACCTCCGCAGTGCCTACAACCTCATCAGGATACGTGAGAGGGATGAGTGGAAGACTGCCTTTGTGACCCCTACTGGCCACTACGAGTATCTGGTCATGCCCTATGGACTTGCCAACGCCCCCTCCGTATTCCAGGACTTCATGCATGAGGTGCTCCGGGAGTTTCTCCATCGATTCGTTATTGTCTACATAGATGACATCCTCATCTACTCCCGGAGCCAGGCCGAACATCGCCAGCACATTGCGGAGGTCCTCCAACGCCTGAGAGAGCACCACCTATTCCTCAAGGCTGAAAAGTGCACCTTCCACCAGCCCACAGTGCAATTCCTGGGGTATAACACTGATCATACCAGTATCCAGATGGACGAGGGGAAGGTGGAAGCTATAACCTCCTGGCCAGAACCCACTACTATTAAGAAGCTCCAACGATTCCTCGGATTTGCCAACTTTTACCGTCGCTTCATTCTCTGCTACAGCAGGATTAACAGATCGGCCAGGCTCCGCCACCACCCAATCACAACGATCCCTCTCACCTGAGTTCTGAGCACCTGCACCTGTCACCTATCAAGCACCTCATCAACCAGCCTGCATAAAAGCACACACCTCAGACACCCTCACTGTCCGGTCTCGTATACACGTAGAGGACTCAATGACTTTGCTACTACTTCCATTTGAATACTTCCTGCATTACTTACCTCCTGTGTTCCTCCTAGTGTCTCCTCGTCTCCAAGTGTCTCCTGTTCCTCCTTGTTCACGGATCGCTGAGGTGTGTGCTCCTCCTGCCTACATTCCAGCTCCTGTAAAGCCAAAGACTCGGATTCCCCCACTCATCATCTCCTTCGAACTATTCATCCACCATAACATCCTCTGGACCCTACCCCAGTACTCTCTGTGACCAAATAAACCTGTTTTATATATACTAACCTGTTGTGTCAGACCTCTTCCGTTACAACCAGTAAGCACTGCGATACAGTGTTAAAGTAAGGACTTTAAGTACTAGTGTACAAAGAGTTTCATGGAGCATATTTCATTTTGGCATTTTTTCTCTTACGTTTTGTATAAATACTGTACTAATTCAATCCATCATGGAATAGGCCTTTATTAAAGTATTCATTATTTTTTTTTCAGTCAGACTAATTTAAATTATATTTGACTGATCCTTTAAAAGACTTTATGAAAAGATTAATTTGTTCATGAATAGGACTACACTGATTGTGTTGTATGTTTTTGATTCACTAAAAAAGAACCGGTTCAGAAGAGTCATTTGTTAGTGAATTGGACTACACTGCTCAACGTTCTTGTGTGCAGTTTACAAGGACTAATCAATAAAAATACATTATTTTGTGGTACAAGTCACATTCAATTCAGTCTTCAAATTATTATTGATGTATTAGTGATGGCTAAAATGAAGCTTTGCAAAAAATCAAAGATTTTTTTTAATTTATTTTTTTTACAATAAACAGTTGTGGTACTGTACTGTGACACTACTTGATGTCCAATGTAAAATCTGGATCCTAAAGAAATCATCTGACAAGCTCCAATATACAGTAGCAGCCCAAACTGCATTAGCATTACATTTAATATTGCAGTAAATTGCTTCATATAACTTTGACAACGTCAACATCTCCATAACATATCTCTTCATATAAAGAGCTTCTGTTCTGTGTCACGGTACATTTGCAGCAGCTAAATAAAAAATAAATAAAATAAGACCACTCTGGGGAAGACGGCACATTGAAAGCCATGGTGTAAGAAGAATCTTTTACAGGGTGTTTGCCTTTGTTCTTTTATCATGGCCTCTACTGTCACTCTGTAATGGCAGTCATTCACTGTGTCACCCCTCTCCTTTATCCATCAAAGAGACAGTGTTCAGCACATTATGGCTAGCTGAATATTAAATGTCTGGGTTTAATAGCCACATGACAGCTGAACCCTTTGAGATAGCTTGGAGATATTAGACAGTGTAAAATATAACAGATTCCACTGCATTTGTGATCATCTCTCTGACAAAATACATTCTGATGTGCAAGGCTTTTTACAGATATTTTCTCAGATATCAGATTCTCTTAATTCCATTTTACCGAATGACTAATGAGAAGCAGACAATTAACAAATCATGTATTCAGTGATATGTTGATGTGCCAGCCCCACAGCCCACTGACATTTTCTTAAAAATATATCAATCTAGTTTTCAATTATTTGCCAGCTAAATAATGCCATTATTTATAGAACATTGTGTCAGGCCACTAGTTTATTTAAAATATAGATTTGTCCCAATTAATGCAGTTATTTAGCTGTGGCTAATAGTGCAGGTCATCGTGTCTCTTCCATCTTATTCCAGACGAGTCAGTCTCTGTCTCTCAGCGAAAAGCCACCTGTTATGAAATGTGAAGACACATTGTTATTTTTGCTGCTCATATTTTCCTGTTCATGGCGTAATGAGAGGAATATTGCATATACAGTATGAGTTGGCACATGGAGTTCTGGAGAAAATGAATTTTAGACATTTTAAATTTCGGATCAAAAGCACAAGTACTAGTGATGTATGTTTTCTTTATTAGTAGATAGATTGATGCTAAACTATGTGTTATGTTTCAGTTTGTAATAAAGTCAAAGCCAACTGGTGATACAGCTTTTTTACTAGCCAAAGCCTAATTTTACTCATATGTGGCCCTGGACCACAAAACCAGTCTTAAAGTCAGCATGAAATGGAAGTTGCGATTGTCTTTTCTTCTCTGCTGTGACGTATATCCAGGGTGAAACGGCATCTGAAATGAGAGGGCGGGACTTGATTTCGTCCTTCGGGAATTGATTGAATCGTTGGAAGGTGGGGCGTTGCTAATAAAATGGAGGCAGATCTGAATGCCAGTTTGCAGTTAGTTGTGGGGGATTTCTCTCCACTGGATTCACAGCCGACACCCAAGCATGAATAAATGTTTTATTTATTAAGGATGACGACGACAATCAACGGTACAAAACATGACATAAACAGCGCACTTTTCAATGTTTAGGGGTAACGTACTCCCTCATGACTGGTGTCAGTGCAATAAAGTGAAGCATCAGCTTCAGCTTTTCCCCCCGTCGTTTATCCCAGCGTTTACCCCTCACGTCACTAGTGCCGCCCTTGCGCCATAGCTCGTGAAAGAGAAGATGAGTCGTTTTGAGGGGGAGGGGAGGTTAACGTTTTTGATTAAAGATTACGAGGGCACATGAATTAAAAAAAAATAATGAAGTGCATGGATAAATTTATTTATATTAAACACTACAGTATTCCATTAAAAAATAAGAATTTTGATTTCATGGTGACTTTAAGTCGCTGGCTCCAGATTTTCAAATAGTTGTATCTCGGCCAAATATTGTCCTATCCTAACCATACATCAATAGAAAGCTTATTTATCCAGCTTTCAGATGATGTATAAATCTCAATTTCGAAAAATTGACCCTTATGACTGGTTTTGTGGTCCAGGGTCACATATTTGGTGCTATGTGAGTGCTTGTTTCTGATTACAAGTATTTTCTGTTTGCTCATTTCCCAGTTTGTGCGCATGAACTGTAACCTTTTGGCCTTGTGGCCTTCAAACGAAATGGAGAATAAATGTGCTGAGTAAAAATAAGGGAAGAGCAAAGAGGAAAGAGAGAGAGATTGGTACAACAAACACAAGGCCAGTACTCATCCAGTATATGACACAGATAAACATGATGAATTCATAACATGGATGGGGTGGGGGACAATCAATCAAAACATTTGTAGCTGATTGGAGTTTATCCACGGTCACAGGTTTTAATATAGCCTACTTTAGTAGTTGTCAATGCATGGAATGACACAGAGCGTTTTTGAAGGGTATTTGTTGGATTGATTTCCCAGAAGAACAAACACCTTTCGCTTGAAACCATTTGTTACATAATTCAGCACAAAAAAAATTGCACATATGCTAATTGCAGCACTAGGATCACATTTGTATGTGAGTCCACAATGGATGTGGGTGAAACCAATTATTCTAGTTTTGTTGAACGCAAATGCATAATCAATCTACTTGAAATTAACTGTATGTATTTTATTTATTTATTTATGACTGTATGTATGTTTGTATGTATGTAATAGCATCCTCCTTGAAATCTATTAGACTTAAATGGAGCAGTGTCATATTTACTGTGGCCTTTACAAAGTGCTGTCTGCTCTTATCTGCTTTTCTTCTCCTCCTGTCACAAATTATTGTTCACCACATCTGCAGAATTGCTCTCTGATGGCATCTCTGCTCTAGTCCTACTGCCCTTTTTTTCCTTTTCCCCTTTTTTAAGCAAGTCTTTCTTTCAGTTTAGCCCACTGATGCTTCCTTTGTCCAGACTATGTATATTTTGCCATTGTTGTACTAGCTAAAAATAGAGGATTAACTATTGTGTTGTATTACTGTCACTTGTTTGCTTTGTCTGTGTTGATCTAATCACTTATCTTCTTTTGAGAACTGTCTGGTCATTAAAAAATAGCCATTGTCGATTATAGTAGTAGATAAATCTGAAATCACACACAGCATGTCTCTCTCTGTTGCTTTCTGCTTCAGTTCATCCATCATGAGGACATTAGTGTGGCTATTGAAAAGCCCTATTCTGGTGGAATTAGTTTTGTAATGACATTTAAAAGTTACCAAAATGATCTGCGATTTTTACCTTTTTTTAATCACTTTGGTGCTATTTTCAATATTAAACTGATGTCTCTTATGCAAGGCTGCATTTATTTGATCAAAAATACAGTAAATAGTAATATTGTGAACTATTACAATTTGAAATGTGATACTATTTTAATGTATTTTAACATTACTTAAGTCATCAGTGTCACATGATCCTTCAGAAATCACTTTAATATGCTGATTTTTTAGTATGCCATACATTAACCACTTAAAAAAGTGGCCATTGAGAAGACACCAGAAAATCCGATGACACACTTTACAATTTCTCAGAAGGACAATGCATGCCATAGCTTATTAATTTTTGGAGTAATTCTGAATTTTATCATATTTTTCTCTTGAGTTTTTGTCTGGCCACACTCCGACATCTGCATCTCAGATATACAGTGGGTATAGAAAAGAATCACCGCCCTTTAAAATAATCACATTTAGTAGCTTTGCAGCCTGAAATTTAAGATGGACACAGTTTTTGTTTTATCCAGCTGTATTTACTCAGTGCTACTTATAACATTCAAGTGAAAGATATAACACCAACATGTTAGAAAAATAAATAAATAAAAAAACAGAATCAAGTTGGAAAAAGGATCACCCCCCTCTTAAAAATGACGTGTACACTCAGGTGTAGCTAATCACCTTTTCAATGGCACACAAAGCCATTCGACTTTCAAATCTGATCAGCTGAGGTCATGTTGATTAGCTCAGCATGAAAAGAGCTTTCCTGGAGCATTTCAGTCCTTGGTAGTGCAGCTGAAACTGCTCAGAGAGGCTACCAAGAGGCCTACAGCAACTCTGAAGCAATTGCAGGGATTTATGACAGAGTGGTCATTGTGTGCATGTGACAACAATATCACAAATTCTCCACAAAGGTGGCTTGAATGGGAGAGTTGTAAGAAAAAAGCCACTCCTCAAGAAAAACCACAAGCAGTCATGACTGAGCTTTGACAAAACACACCTTGAAGAATCGGGCAGATGAGACTAAAGTTGAATTATTTGGCCTCAACACCAAACAATATGTCCGGCAGAAATCCAATACAGCTCACCATCCAAATAACAGCATTCTCACAGTAAAGCATGGAGGTGGTAATATCCTGTTATGGGGGTGTTTTTCTGCAGCAGGGACTGGAGCACTTGTTATTATAGAAGGAACAATGGATGGGGCAAAATACGGTCAAATTCTTGAGGAAAATCTGCTGCCCTCTGCCAGGAAGTTGTCAATGGGAAGAAGGTTTACCTTCCAACATGACAATGACCCAAAGCACAGAGCAAAACAGACCACACAATGGATGAAGGAGAAAAAGGTGAATGTCCTTGCATGACTTAGTCAGAGCCCAGACTTAAACCCCATTAACAATCTGTGGAATGATTAGAAGACTGCAGTCCACAAACGCTCACCATCAAATTTAACTGAACTTGAGCAGTTCTGCAAAGAAGAGTGGGCAAATATTGTAAAGTCTAGATGTGCAAAGTTAGTAGAGACACATCCCAACACAGTAAGGGCTGTAATTAAAGCAAAAGGTGGTTCAACAATATACTGACACAAGTGATACTTTTTATTTTATTTTTATTGTTGTATTTTTTTTTTCTGACATATTGGTGTTATATCTTTCACTTGTAAATGCAGCTGGATAAAACAAAAACTGTGTCATCTTCATTTCAGGCTGCAAAGCAACAAAATGGGATTATTTGAAAGGGGGGTGATTCTTTTCTATACCCACTGTATGTCCTGAAAACTAAATTTTAGGCTGTGAAAGAGAACCAGTGTTTACCATGTGAAAATGGGGAGAAAAAGACAGAAAATGGCATGTATGTGTATATGTGGAAAACAGGTATTGTTCACCTCTGGATTCTGGACAGGAATAATAAGATACCGTGAATCATCATTGTCACCTCCGGTCTGGGGAGAAGCCAAGTTATCATCTAATGAGCTCCACCAAGCTGCATCAAAGTCTGAGAAAGTGAGGAACTTTAGATAAGGAGACAGGAGAAGAGTAAAAAAAAAAGAAAAAAAGGGAGACAAATGGGAGAAAAAAACAGTCCAGAACTATTAGAGGAAGAATCAGAGGTGCTGCAGGATCGGTGAGATTACAGGAGCAGGTGGAAGTAACATCTTAATGTCATGGGTTCAGCATTCATTATGGAAGGGGAGACTGCGTCTGCTGCACATAGCAATGTTGATAATAATGGTAGCATTCTGTTTTTTTCTGCTTTTGGCATTCATTTGCAGTGCAAACATAGGGAAATTCCTGTGGGAATGCTAATAATGCTAATGAATGCTGTAGCTTCTAACAATGAATGAATCAATGGCCAGTCACCATTGAACATCTGTTTCTGCTGCACAAAAACATGAAAGCAATCACAGCATTCCCATATGATGAAATACTAGTGACCTTGCGTAAGAGGCCTTATGGTATGTGTGTGTTAGTTATGTACCTGTATAGCTTGTGGAAATATGGGCTCAGAGGAACAAGCAGGGAAAACAGAAGTGTGCCCCTTTTATTCCTGTTCAGTACATCAATACAACAGATGAAAAGTGCACAGAAATAGGGTACAAAATATGTTCTGAAACTGTCCTTCAGAAGTCTTCAGAAAATGTTGATCATCAGCCTCAGGAGGTAAACTACTGTAAATAATAAATATTATATTTGTTTTATGAGGTATAATTGCATTTTGTAATATATGAATAATGAATAAATAATTTAAACAAATAAAAAAATGCATTCAATGTGTTTTAAAACCACTTTCATGCTAGTTTATTTTTATGAAATTTATAATAGTGCTCACTACAAACATTTTACCTCAAATGCTTTTAAAAACTCATTTGACTCTAAATGTGGAATATTCTTCAATTTGTCCATTTGTATTTTAAATCATCAGTGTACCATCCTATGCTGGTTTGCTATGCTAATAGTGAGAACATATAAGAACAGCCTTTTATATATCTAATATATATTATTTAGAAACTACTGCCATGTAGCTTAGAATAAAAATAAGACGTAAGCTGGCATTGGGTTGCAGATGGGGATAAATTTGATATCAAGAGATATTACTGGCATCCTTCCTGTTTGGATCATTTTATATTAATAACATAAGTGAGCAGCCTCGTCCAAGCAGAAAAAGATCAAGCTTCTGTTCTTCTGTCGGATTCTTTAGGGCTTACTGAATGTGTTAATGTGTTTATGATGGGTCACGCAACAGTATAAGATTTTTATTTTAAGGAAGGTCTAATTTCGCTCTTCTAATGATTCTCTTTCACATATGCAATCATTATTTGTCAATCACATGTTTCTGTACAGTCAAAATTGAAACACAGGGACACAGAAATTTAGGTCTTTGCTGTTCTGTGACAGTTCGCCTTGCTTATTGAAAACAATTTGTGTCCCTATGGGTAACCTTTTTTCCTGTGCTATCTGTCTGCACACGAGTCTCCTTATACCTGCTAGAATCCAAATATGTGGGATGTTGAATTTTAATAGCACCATTCTTTAAAGGTCAAGTTAATCAAGTAAAAAAATCACAAAATAAATGCTAAATAATCATGCACCTACAGTACTTGTTTACTGAATAGTGTAGTCTAATGACATAAGACTTGAACTTGGGTCTCTTTAATCACACTAAGAGACACTTATCTTTTGATGATCAGTTATCATTAGGGATGCACAATACTGTATATATCATTAACATATCAGCCAATAGTTTTTTTTAATTTTTTTATTTTTTATCATTATTGGACAATTTCTTGTTTTTACATCAAGATAACCCTTGCCGTCATCCAACATTCACCTAAAGTTAACCTTTAGTTTAATAATGCTATTAAATGCAAATCTCAAAGAAAATATTATTTTTTGTGTATATTGTAATGTTGTGATGCCTAATTCACTTGTAGAATAAAAAAACAAAACAATTGTAGATTTTACTGATTTATGTTTTATTTAGTTTCATTTTTAATTTGAATTTTTAGTGATTTGTTTCATTTTAATTTAATATTGAAGTTTAATATTTTATTGTATATTAGCATTTTTAAATTAACTAATTAAATTAAGCTAATTATTTAGCCACTTAAAAATAATTAATCATAAATTACATTACATAATATTTAGGTTTTTATTTATTTTGTAATTTAATCATACTACAAGTGTAATGTAAAAACGGCAATTTCAGACCAAAATAAATAGCTTTATTATTTATCTACTAGTACATCGGGCGATTTCCTCCTCCATGGGTTGTGATGGGCTGTCATAGGTCCTGGGCTGTTTTTTTTTTTTAGTATCAGTCACTCCCTTCCTCTGCATCCCTACGGAATTGAAATCACCTCCCGCAAGCTTGTATGCCCCTCCGAATCCTGTCTAAGCGACATACTGACAGGCTCACATCAGGACAGCCAACCTACAGCACGGGTCAATAAAAGACAAGCACATGTGTCCTCTCTGAATAACATTCTTATGCAGGAACAGACCCCAGGGTGAGGCAGGCCTCTAGTTGAACATGGGCTGAGTGGCATGATTATTAGGGCTGCTTCATCTCCTGCATGTTTATTGAGATGGAACGAGGTGAGATATTTGCTCACAGGTCTTTCATGAGACTAAACAGCTTCAAGTGCATTTAATATAATCTTTTATTAATGTAAATTTACTCTTGAAAAATGCTTTTAGATATAATTGCTGAACAGAGCCTCACTTAAGCTGTATTATTTTGAAGTAGACGAGCAATGGCAGCTTTTACCTTGATAGATACGGTAGGAAGACTGTCAGGTATGGAGCACTTCTCATTTGACTTTACAAGCTGTTTTTGTGTATCACCTGTGTGAATGTAAATACAAGTAAATCCCTCTACTTCAAAACAGCATATAGCTGCTTATCCCACTGGATTTAGAGATGAAGTTAGTAATTTCTGCCATAGCATCACCAAACTGAACTGTTATTGCACTTCCTTTGCAGTGTTTACATTCAAAGGCAGTACACTTACTTTAAATATATTTTTGATGTAATTTATGATACAAATTTATGATTTGATATAATTAAATTATATTAAATTATAATTTATAATACATTATTATTTTAATAATTATTGTAAATTAATTAATTTGAATTGAAAATAATCAATTGTTAAATTAATTTAAAATGATGGTTTAAGAAATTCCTGAAATTACACTAGCAATTCCAAGGTCATGGATTCAATTTCCAGGGAAGGCAGAACTGATAAAATGGATAATGCATGTAGTGTGAGTTGCTTTGGATAAACGCATACTGTAAATGTAAATGAAAATAGTCGCCACAGTGCACTTTTTTGGGGAAATCTACCTATAAATGTTTTAATTATAGTTGTTTTGCATATTAAGCTGGGAGAAAGCATTTTAACATTGAAAAAATTGCACCTTTCAGCTTTACGGTCAGTTCTTGACATGATTGACAGCACAATATTGAGTCTTTCTGTGAACATTTAGAATTAGTTTAATGTGTCTGTAGCAGAATGACAGTCTGAGCTCTAACTGATCCCAATGAAAATCCATCGAGTATGACATACACAGTGGGGTATTACAAGGCACAATTTGATCTCTTTGTGGACATTTAATTACTTGAAAGTTAATTTAAACTTTTAAAGGTGCTGTAAGCAATTTTAACATTTCACTAACTTCCTTCAGACTTAGCCACTGAATTGAACCACCCCATTCCTTCATCCATAAGCCTTCTCACCGAACCCACTATCAGCAAACCTGTATGTGCAAAATGATTTACATGCAGAAAGCATTTCTGATTGCCTTGTTTTTTCTTTTTTTCTTTTCTGTTTACAGACTCTAGGGCTGTCACAGAGACAGGTGTGATTTCTCAGGATATCTATTTCAGTGATTTCTGTCAGGTGGTAAGGACATTTTATGTATGGCATTTAAAAAAAAAATGCTTAAAGCACCTTTAAAATGAACTACTGCATTTCTCTACAGTCTGATGATCTTACTGCTGCAAAAAAAATCTGATGTTAACGTCCTTATGTCATAACTGAATAGTTTGAAAGTAATTTTCTCAAACTTTCATGCTGAAAAGTATTTTTAACATGGTGCTCAGCAAAATGAAGGACTGAGTTTTTGGCCACAGTGATTAAAACAAAGAAATATGGACATAGTCTATATTCTGTGATGTAAATTAGGATTACATAATTAATTGCATTAACATATCCCATCAGAAAAGGCCTCTAGCGAGAATGACGTACACCTTTTTAAATATTTCTCGTTTCATAAGATCAGCAAGGGCTTCATTTGACCACATGTAATTAAAATGCTCTGTCTTTTAGAATCGTCCATTTATTTGCCTTTGAAGTTCTCAGTGGTTTAGCATTTGCATATATTGTTGATGGTCTAGTCTTTTACACCCCAGGGAGAGCTCTTAGATCATCAAATGCCAACATTTAAAATACACCCAGCGGGGAACATTTAAATTCGAATGCATCCAAAATATATAAAGAGATATACCGGGAATCTGACTCTGCTTTCAGAATCTATTTCCTTCAGTGAAGTGGTTTGTCTGTTTTATTTATTTATTTGTCAGGATAGACAAATATGAATCACCCTGCAATAATTTATATTCCATGGTTCATCGTTTGCATACACTGTTAGCTGTAATGCACTTTGAATTTTTATACGGTAATTAATTAATACCATTCATTATTGGAATATAAATTATGATACCACATTTTTTTAACGGCCACTAGTTCATAATAGAACAAAATCATCAGTAAAACAACAAAAACAATATCAGAATAAAACAAATAAACTTGATCCCATAAAGCTAAGCCAAAATTGCTATGTGCCTCTGGAGCTGCAGAAAAGTTATGTTATGACAAACCTAATCGGTCTTTGTCAGTCACGTGCGTTTATTATAAGTGATGTCACAGAGGTGCCATTTTAAAGGTGTCGTTGCATTGAGCAGTGAACTGAAAATATACAGAGCGGTGCAGTAAATACCAATTAAATAGTAAAACCGGAGAAACAGAAGCAAACCAAATAGATATGATGCAGAGATAATCTCAGCAAAGATTTCAGGAATCGTAATTTATATAAATTGTCATTGATTAACAACACTGATCCATGCAACCTGACCGCAAATAGTTGTGTGCCGCCGGCATTGCTGCCTCCAACCTTGTATTTGGATATGACTAACTTGTTTACGGTATAAAAACATATATTATTTACTTATGCTTAAGTATATGTTGTTTTTGTCTACCATTGATTTGCACAATTGCACAAAAGTAATTACGTCATGTGAGTCTCTACCATTAAACCTTACCCCGTTTGTTCAACATTTGCTTTCTGTACTTCATGTGGCTGTCAAAGTACTGATAACTAGGAGACAATCAAAAACACATTTATGAAAATGCCATTGTACATACTTTATTACTAATGCAACACTGGGTTAAAAATCAGTTTTAAAGGGGTGGTTGATTGCGATTTAACTTTAGTTAACGTGATTTTCACGTTAGTTAGTGTGTAATGTTGCTGTTTGAGCATAAACAATATCTGCAAAGTTACGGCACTGAAAGTTCTATTCAAACGGAGATATTGTCTTTTGAAATTTTGGCAGTTTAATGGCTACAAAAATCGCTCGTATGGACTACAATGAGCTACTTCCCAGGTTCGTTACGTCACAAACCCAGAAATTTAAAGATACCCCCGCCCCTGGGAACATGCAACAAAGGGGGCGGGGCCATGTTGCGTGGCTTTAGAGAAGAGGAAGAGTTGTAGCCATGCCGTCAAAACTGAGTTATTTTCACCCCGCTAACAGGTCTTCTGTGTTCGGCCTTCCTACGGACGCTATACTTCGTGAACAATGGTTAAAATTTATTTTTAATTCTGTTCCTGACAATTACAATCCTAATGTAGCTGTCCGTGCTGCACATTTTACGGAAGACAGCTTCCCGAATCTACATGAGTTCAATGCCGGATTCACACAAAGCCCAAAAAAAAAACCTTACTTACCATTCAGAAACGTCTTTTAAGAGCCATGCTTGCAGAGGTTCTGCTTGATCCTCTTCATTACTTCCATCTGGGTCTGATTCTGGCTCAAATTGATACGTCAATATTGACACCATTATTTACATTCCACTAGGGCTGCACGATTAATCAAAATTAAATCGCAAAGGCAATAAATCGCGATTAGGCAGAAGCTGCGATTGTTATGCGTATCTTTCAGTGAAGCACGGTTCTGTGATCAGTAGTAAATCTCCATCCGAAGGCCAGAGGGCGCTCTCGCGCAGAAACCCCAAATACGCCTAGCAGAAGAAACCCAGGAAATGCCTATAGTGGTTGCTGCATAAACAGAAGATTTAACTGCTTTCATTAATTTAACGTGACTAATAAACACACGACCATGACAATATGGTTTATCTGAGTTCGTCTTATTATAATTTTTATTATAGTAAAGTATATAATAATGCAATGCTAATCAACATAGCCTTTATCACTGCTTAGAATACTATGAAATATGTTGCGTGCCTTATTCTGTGTAAGAAGCCACATCATCTCACAGAAGGATTTATTTCAAACACTCGACTGACGTTATGAAGTGAATTTGGAGTAAAAACATGTTATTAAATGTGGTATTTTCACGTGCTTTCAGATGGAGCAGCATTTACTACACAGAGCCGAAGTTCACTGACAAGCTACGCAAACAGCTTTCATAATCACAGAACGATTTCTTTGATTTAATAATTGTGCTAATAAATCGTCTGCGATTATGAACGTGATTTTGTGTAGCTTGTCAGTGAACTACAGCTCTGTGTAGTAAATGCTGCTCCATCTGAAAGCACGTGCTGGAGATTTACTACTAATCACAGAACCGGCTTTACTGACGAGATACGCATGACAATCACATTCGATTAATCGTGCAGCTCTACATTCCACCGGAGCACATGCAACTATTGCCCATAATGGTAATGGGCGTGAAGTTTCTGGACAACGTGCAGTACGCGGTTAACAAATCACAACACACTGGGCCAGCTAACCAATCTGAGCCCATTGCGTATTTCTGAGGGAGTGGCATCATAGAAACAGGAAGTCAACCGGCCATTCAAATGACAATGGAGACAGCGGCTTACAATAAAGGTAAAATATATAAAAAATAAGGTGTTTTTTTTTTTTAATGAAGCATGAAGACATCTTACACTGCACCCCATAAACACAATCAAGCCAAGAAAAAAGCAGTCAACCACCCCTTTAAAATGCATAACAGAATATGTGTCCAGCATGATTAACCATCAACATATTGTTTTCTTAAGTGGACACAGTGTAAGTACTACAAAGAAAGTTGAATAAATTTAAAAAAAATTAAGATTTCATGCTTCTGACAAAAATGTGTGATGATCCTTTCTACATGGATTCTTCTATGTACTAGATGATCTGTCATATACTACTTAATAGTGCAGTGGTGCTTGTGGATAGAAGACATTTGGGCACATACTTTCACACTGAATGGTTTCTCTGTGAAAATCTCAAAACAGTCAATAATCACAGCTACTCTGTGTCCAAAGGACTCCACAAACTAGTGAGGCATAATTTTGTGCCTGTCACAGTTGTCTAAAATAGTGTTTGTGCAGGCAGATCCAATCTGAGGTACATAAGGTTAACAGAAGTATTTAAAATGAAGTGAGAATTTTCCTTTGGTCTGATATGAGAAGCAGCATAAGGCCATAAAAACCTTAATGGCAGTGATTCTCAACTCTGGCCCTCAAAGTCCATTTCCTACAGAATTAAGCCCCAACCTTGATCAAACTCACCTGCCTGTAACTTTCTAGTAATCTTGAAGACCTTGATTTGCCTGTTCAGATGTATTTTATTTGGATTGGAGCTAAACTCTGCAGAAAAGTAGACCTCGAGGGCCAGAGTTGAGAACCGCAATAAAGGTTTGGCATACCTGTATAGTACTTTACTTTATGATCATTGTCACCAAAAAAAACATCCTGTACTCATTGAGTTTATGCCATAGCAGTCCGTTTTCTTCTGCGCACACATAAGTTACATGCAGTTTGTGGCACTGAGTGGCGTTGTGTGAATCCGACCATCTCCTCCAACCTTCAGTGTAGCTGATCATCTCCTCCAGCCAAGTGGGTCATTGTCTCAGCTGGCTGCAGTGTGTTTTTTTCTTAACAGTGTAAAATAAAAAAAAATGTACAACAATGTAGTCAGTACTTTTCAAAATTGTAAAAATGTTGTCATTGGAAATGTATTTTAGTAGAAGTATTCAGTTTAAATTGCACATGAGTGAAGTACAAACCCCCCAAAACAATATTTAATTTCAGTAGTGAAGTAAAATTTTACTTTACACCTATGCAAGATGATTGCATGACATTTCACGATATTAACAAAACCAGATTAATCTGTTTCTGCTGCCCCGCTCCCTGGTCGTCTGTTGTTTAACAGCGTTGATAATCCAAAACAACTTGTGGATATAACATTAGCTACTTCAGAAAATAGAAAACAAGCACATCTTACTTACCTTTATGAAAATGTCAAGAGCAAATGTACATAAATGGAGATATGTTGGCAAAAGTGATGTTTTTGTGTATCATGGCTGCAGCACAGGCCATCCGACGATTCTTGGTTATTTCCGCTTCATGCTGTCCATAGTCTTTCATGCAAGTGGGAGACCTAAAATATCTTTCTTCGTGGTGAGTTTTTGACCTTTTCGAGACAAGGGTAGCTGCAGGTCAGAGTAATGGGCACGACAAAAGGTGGCGTGCGGAAAAGGGAATGCTACAACAGAAACTAACCCCTACCCCTAACCCTAACAAATTAGAAAGACCTTTATCCACGCCCCCTACCTTTCGGCACGCCCACTGCTCCAGCCTGCAGTTATCCCTACTTGACCTTTTCCATCGTATCGCAGACTTTCACTCAACAAGAACGTTCCATTTTATCATTGAAATGAAGCGAATGAAAAAGACAATTCTCCAACAACAGAACACCTGGGCTATGATACCCACCAAACTGTAATGACCCTTTTACATAATGTCCAATTGAAGTTTTGCTGAAAATATTTGACATCAGTTTTTCAACCATTACAAAATAGGGATAACAGTTCATTGCTGGTGCACACAAACACACACACCCAGTTTTGACAACACTGACCTTCATCTCCCCTGGGCAATGTAGACAGGCATTTATCTTTTATTCATTCTGCCATTTCTGAGGTCGGCAGCTTTTCTGCCACTGTGGCTTTTCAAAGTAGAAGCCATTTTGTGAAGTGTGGAGCTCCATGTTTTAGCCTCATACACAATGTGTACACATACAAAGCTAGAAAAAAAAAAATTTGCATACACAAACACACTGATGCATTCACGTTGGATGTGATGTCTGTCAGTAAAACCACTCAGACATGCCATAGAAACCAGGTGCTCCTCTTCAGTCTTTACTTTCCTCGTTTTGTTTATGCTACCTTTCTATACCTTCCCTTCTTTGTGACACAAAGACAGAGTTGTAACTATGAAAAGACATCAGCCAGTATTTTTCCCCCTGCAAGAAATCGTCAAATACGGCAAGCTGACAAAATCATAGCTTTTGAAGAAGGCTTGACAAGTTGTTCCGATTGTTATTTTTGTCAGCCGTAAGGATGACACGGTGGAGAACTTGCCCAGCAGTTCTCCGCTGACCAAAGCAGACTGAGGCCATCAGGTACACCTCCAGCAAAGCTGCGCCATGGAGCCGGTCACAGGGCAGCCGCCCCACCCGTCCAGGCCCCCGCCAAACCTCGTGGCAAGCGAAAGAGCAGAGGCCCTGAGACTCTGAATATGCGCTGCATCTGCTGCCTACTTATACTCACGCTGTGATCAGCGGCAGCTGCATGCAATAATCGCATGCCAATGTGCATTGGCTCGTTTAGTTTACACTCGAAGTAGATTGGTCTCTCTAAGCGAGATCCCAATTTCATCGGTCATCCGACGGAACGAGGGTTACCATACGTAACCGAGACGTTTCAAGTACTGAATACTTTCATGTGTTATCTCTGACATGATTACTCGAATAATCCTTCCGTTTCCCTGACACCATGCAATGCTTTTGCTCACCAGTGTTGCTGTGTTAACTCTGATGTGTGTTTTTGTCATTCTGTGATATGCATTATGATTCATCTTTGTTTACATTAGTGGAAGCCTGTCGAAAGAAAAACTCATGTCTCCATGTTTTATCTTCAGCAACATACTCCTAGAATGATGAGAGGCAGTTGTCATCCACAACTTGTTAAGTTATGGAGTCGAATTGTTCACAATTTGACAGCTTGCTGCACACTTTGACTATTAGCATAATAATATGTGTCCTTGCCGCTGTCGCCTCTGGCTTGCTTAGTTGGGGACACTTCATTTCCAGCGATATTGTTGACTTGATTGCAAATGATTGCAAAGATACTATTTAAACTGAACTGAGCTGAATGAAGACATCACTGAATTCAATGATGAACTGTCTTTAACTGGAAAATTAGTGTTTACTATTGTCATTTTGCATTATTGACACACTATTTTCCTAATTAATGCTGTTCAGTTGCTTTGACACAATCTGTATTGTTAAAAGCGCTATATAAATAAAGGTGACTTGACTTGACTTGACTATAATAATAATAGTATGCAATATAAAAATATTAGATCTTTTGTGATTATTTATTTTATTGCAATTGCTTTTCAGGCATTTTCACATTTTCATGTAGAAGGGTCAAGATCCAAAATCTGATCCAGAGGTCATACATGAGACATACCTTGTCTGTACCACGTTCACTTTACATTTAAACATTTTGAAAATGACTGAAAAACAGAGCTTAAAATCCCTTTATGGGAACAGCGCAATAGATATGGGCACATTAATGCAGCGTTGCGTCATTTGAGATTGCTGGGCATTAATTTACCCTACAATTTCTTTAATTTATTTGAATCATTGCTCATCTTTGAAATAGCCCTCAATTAAACTGGTCTCTGCCTGCATCACATGCTTAATGTTTCCATCTGTCCATCTTAAAAAATCATGTTTTAATAAGACTGATGCTCAATTTTCATACCGCTTGCACATTCTTTGGACCTCTGGAGAAAACTAGGCTTCAGTCTTTTCAAATACACCTCATTATATAATAAAGATTGCAGATGGACTATTTCAGACTTCAGATTTCTAAATACAGAAGCTTGGCCTTTAAGACGTAAAGCTACTAAAGGCCAAGGTGGCAAAAAGGTGACTGAGCACAAGGGAATAGCCATTGGTTTCATAAAGCAATTAAAGTGGATTGCTATTCCATCTCAGTGTAAGGCATTTGCGAACATCACACCAATGAACGATGGAATCTCCGCATTCCATCAGAAAACTAACATCTCTTCTCAACCATATGAGAGTCGTAAAAGCTGAACCATGGTCAGCCCAATATACTAAGAATAACCGGCTCGCTGGACGACCCTTGATTTAAAGTGTAAACTATCAGATTTGAATTCAGCTTTAATCAGGTTGACTCAGAATTTTCAGATTCGAGTCCTTTTAAAACCTGAATGAATTAATAATAATTAATTCCCTTAAAATTAAGTAATCAAAGTCATTACATCAGTGAGGTTTATAGCGGATGATTTTCAAGGATTAAAGCTGAGGACATTTTTCCAGCTCCTCTTGGATTATTGTTTGATAAATGGAAGAGAGGCAGGCCTTCACAATTAGCTTTTGCTGTTTTGGTTGAATGGAGAGCAATATCCGTATTTTGTGGGAGTGAGAATTTTCAGTTTACTTCAGGTGTTTTATTTAATCTTTAGAGGCTGTAATATGTCAGTAATGAAGATGCATTGCCTCGTCTTGAACCTTGAATTACTTATTGTAGAAGCAAAATAAAATCATTGATCACACATTAATTTGATTTGCAAAAAAAAAAAAATCCAAATGTATTATATTGCAATTAATTATAATTATTAAATCATTAATTTGTCTATAAATAAATATAAATTGCATACTATTAAACTGCATGAACTTCACAAGATTAACTGTGAAAAAAAAATCTGTTGATTATATTCTCCAGCATAAATATTTTTAGTTGTCTACTGGCCAAGAAATAGACTTGATTTTATTATTATTATTATTATTATTATTATTATTATATTGTGTCATGACATTATTTATTTATTTATTCAAAATCCTAAAAGACTCTGTTTATTTAAAGGTTTAACTTAGATTTTTAATGCTACATTTTCAATGGTCTCAAACATTTGGTAACATTGTTGTCAGCTAGTTGCTTACTTAATAGTTTTTCGTTGTTTGTGGCAACACTCTTCCTGAATATGAATATTTTACACTCTTATTTCTTAAGCAAGTGTCTTATCTCATGTGAGCATTCTGTTTTTCCCCAGTGTGCCAAGAACAAACAGCAGAAGTGGGAAGAAAAACACAACAACAGAGAGCAAACTGCACTTTATCCTTGTATGTGTTTAATCCAGCATCTGAGTTTCAATCTCGCTGCTATAATAATGTTTACAGTCAACATTTGTGAGTAAACACATAAAAAAAATAAGAACACATGAACAAAATATGCTCAGATGCATATACTCAGAGTTTAAGGGCTGCAAAGTGAACTATGAGCTAAAGTGATTATTTCTGTTGGAAACACAAAGTAATCACGGGTCATTTGTTTCTGTGAGAAATTAAAGGCCGTTAGATTTTTTACATTTTGTGGGTAACATGACTAGAGCTTGAGGTTTCATTTACTGGGAGGATTCAGCCAGTGAAGCATAACGTAATGGAGATGCAGCAGTAAATATGTAATAAGTCATTGAAATAAAGTTAGTGGTCTCTGAAGCAGATGGGCACTCAAGACCTTGCAGAAACTTTAAAGGTGAACCAAATCTAATTAAGCTTTAATTGAAGTCTGAAGTAATATTTTCCAAGTGATCACTGAACAGTGACAGCCTAAAAAAAGCCTCTGCTTATCACATTCTCATTAAAGGGGTTGTAGACAAAGACAAGATGCATCAATTAACATTATGGTCCAAGATCAAGATCTATATCTGGTTTTTTTTTTTTTTTAAAGCAGCATGTGAGATATTTAAATGCAGAGGTGAATCTAATGTAAGTAATGTAATGAAGAAATGCACACAATTTGACTGTTCTTGTTACTGATTTAATAGACCTTTTGTAGACATACCTGTGACTTGCAACTTAAAATCTGGTTCTAAATGCTGCTTATTCTACACAAGAACCTCAATTTAGATAGGAAAAGACTGTAACATGACCAACTACAACTTATGTTGTTTCTGAAATTGATTATAGCACAATATTAGTAGTTTCCTCAAAAGTGCTCATTATATTAGTTTGGTACCGTTAGTTTGATACCTTCTGAACATGACTTCCTTACAGACTGATAAAAAAAAGTCCATAATGCCCTTTCTCCTGGAAATTGCATAAAGCCAGCCAATCAGATTAGAGTCTGCCAGACTGAGAAAATGCCTGCCACTTTCAAGTGCAATATGCATGCATGCCATGCAATGGTATCAATACTTCACAATATTTATGTTTCATCACTGGCTTTGCACTAATGCTGCCTTTAATGTCAACTCTTCCTCTTGTATTTTCTTTCATGAGCCTTTACGTTCTCTTGACATTTCAGATCCGCTCAGTTTCCACTGACATTCAGCAAGACACATTGTAATTTTTCAAAGGTCTTGAGCAGGAGAAAATAACCAAACAATCCATAATTAAGGACTCTTCCTGGATATGTAAGTTTCTCTGTTGCTCATCTGTTGTCATGTAGAAACTTTTTTTTTCTTTTTTTCGGAGAAAAGTCGACATTTGAGGAATGCTGTACATACCAAATCCTCTTTCTCATGTCTGCTTTCTCATAGAAGGAGAGCGGGGAGCTTGTCGGCAAATCACTGCAAATATGACAAAGCTGAACAAAGCTTCTTCTTGAGGAGTTGGTGGTGCTCTGGGCCTTTTCTGCTTTATTCCTGGTCTTTGTGTATTCCCTCTTTTTCTTCTCTTGTTGTTAATGTTTCTTATTGCATAGTGTTCACTGACTTGTGAAAGAAAACAAGGCTGTGGTGATGCTTGAATCTTTTTGTATGGACTTCACACAGATGTGTTAAGCCATCTTTTAAAAAAGAACCAACCTGCTCTACACAAAGGCTTACCCTTGAATAATTCAGTTTGGTGCAATAATAAGCCAATATGACATTTTGACATTGGAGCTCTTTTCCAAACCTAGTAGACAGAGTAGAGTAATAGATCCAATAGTGTTCGCTATAGTACTCCAGTGAGCCAAAACACACACAAATATTAGGTATAAGCCTGACAGTATACGCACTATATAAACATTGCTTGACTCTTCAGTATTTTAAATGTCAAATCTTCACACAAACACTTCATACGTGATTCTTTGAACTCCAAGGTTTTTTATGATTGTTTTTATTCCCCATGTTGTCATTAAAAATGCAGGCTCTCACATCATTGTTTGTTATTGTTGAAATAACACATTGTGCCAATGAATTTTTCATTCTTGCAACTGTGCTAATTCTCTCTCTCTCGTTCTCTGTCAATAAGAAACACTCTGTGGATTGGTATAATTTAATTATATACAGTCACTTACATGAGCGAGGCCATAAAATAGTAATCATTTATCAAATTGGCATCTGACAGTGTCAGAAAACAGTGCTTACGAGGTCACAAACAGGAGTTTTAGCCACTCTGGCTGTAAAAAGTAAATAGAGGTTGTCAATATGGGCTTGCAGTGCTCAAACTGTACCAATCTGCCAGTATATGAGCATTCCATGTGCACATCTGATGGGGGGGGTGACAGACCATGCGAGCATGAAATACATGCAGTTTTGCTTTGCAGAATCTCCCCAAGAACTTTGGGAGAGATGCAATGTTGAACATCGCAAGGTAAAGTGCACGAAAGATATTTTCTGCATTCTTTTTATGCACTCATGTGTGTTTTCCTTGTTGTAGAAATTTGAATATGGTATATGAGAAGCTTTTTGAGACATGCTAAATGTGTTTATTTAAATTCTAGCCCTTGTCTGTGGCACTAGAGACAATTTTCTATTTCTCCTCAGGGGTTAGAGTAGCTCTCGCTTTTACGGCTTGATTGCAGTAAAGTGTGGCTCGTTTATTCATAGGTGTGCGGTGACAATTAATGTGCTGGTGTTTTTTATCAGGCTCAGCTCCCGTTGTGCGTGAGCTTTTCTAGCTTTGGGGAACCCTGAAGAAAATGGACTAGTAATGCCCTACGTATTCTTTAGCATCAGTTTAGTAATTTTCTGAATCTGAGCTTCAATTAAAGGGAAATTTTCATTGGTTCCCTGGTGAATGCATAAATGGAAAAAAGATTTTGCGCTACAGTTGTTAATATTAAGTGTTTGTTGAGAGTCCAAATATGATGTTATGCCTACAGAATAATAACATTAATTTTTTTTTCGCCAAAAGGGAGCTAGTTTTAATCTAGTTTATTTGTAATTTTGAACTGGTTGTACTAGGACAATTGAAATAGCTTTTTGTCTAAAAAGTGAAAGTAAACAAGAAATGCAATTTGTGTAATCAACTAATAATTTGTTTAAAAGAGCCAAAAAGATTCATTTTTTATATATTTAAATATATATATATATATA
>NW_015624541.1:119149-131241 GCF_001515625.1 Sinocyclocheilus rhinocerous | reverse complement strand
CAGTATATATATATATATATATATGTGTGTGTGTGTGTGTGCGTGTATTATGTGTATATATAACTACACCTAAACATGCTAGATGGTGTAGTAATGTTGATTCTGGCAGTGTGTGAGAAACTAGGATATGCACTACAGGCTGTTTAAGACTTGCACAGCAGTTTATAAATCTCAATCAAGGGAGTTATACCTCTCTAATTAATCCAATTAGACTAAGCTAGCATGCTAATATGTGCATGTCACTTGGGGTCCAGTCTGACAAATGCCATGATTACTCTCCATGGATACCTTGAGAGAGCTATCCGTTAGCATTCCCATTTATCTCTATGCCAGTTGGTGCAGGAGGTACGTGATTTTAAAAATTGTCATTTTTCCTTATGCTGTAGCTTGTGACACTGAGATCTGCGGTCCAATTCATGAATTTAATATAACTGAATGTGTGAATATCTCAAGTAAAGTTAAAGGATATTAAACGGATAAGAACAAAGGGGAAGAAAGAGAAAAAGAGATGCAGTTGATGCAAAGTTTTAGGCTAAAAATTACATGAATGTATACAGTTTGTCACCATTTTCACAAGTTTCCACACAACATAACTGACAGTAACTTTGTTACTCTCAAAGAAATCAGCATTTGCACAGTTTGTATTATTGCCATCGGTCACCTTAACTGGGTCACAGTAAAGAGTTTGTTACAAATATGTTTTTTTTTTCATTGTACAGATTGTTTAGTCTCCATTTCAGGGGCAGATAGACATATGCGGTCTGTTTCAGGTATAGGGCTGTTAGGAATCATAGAGTAGTGACATGTAGGTCAATTCAGTCAAATGACCAGAAACTAAGATTGCAAGAGCACATAAAGGCAGTCTTGCTTATATCATCTCTCCACTGGTTTTGATTGAGCTCTTCCTGCAGTAGAAGCATCACCGCTCTGTATTGGGAAAGAGTGTGAACTACATCAAAACTGCAGTCGTGCACTTCAGTTTTAATTCTACGCTGCTGCTGTGAGAGATGGTCGAGCCCTGAGGGAGAGTCTACTCATCTGCTACACATGCTGTAAATGAAGGGGCAAAACCTCCACTTACTGTACTGTCATTAATCACAAACATTGACTCAGGATTAAATGTCTCGACAGCTCCTGCCATGCCATATATTCCTCCGTTTTTATTAGATCATCACTTTGGCCAAGTCTGCATGTGTAAATGTTTGTCTCACACTTTTATGTATGAGTAGTTGATATAAAATACATTTGGGAATTTGACAGTTTGATCATTTTAAAAAGCAATTTTGCTAACTCTTTATTATTGTGCATAAATCTTTTATGAAGTTACATTTTAAGAGACTACATGGAATATTATTTTAAAAATTGATTTGTCACAGGGGACTTTTTTAATATGAACTAGTACAGCAAAAAGCTATTTAACACTAGAACTACCGGAATTCTATAACTACTAGAATGGCCATAGCGGTCATTCTGACCGTTCATACTAGACTGAACTGAATGCAATTTTTGTCATATCATATTTACAAGCTTCTTTTGAGGTTTTACAATGAAGCTTTGAATGTCTGTTGTCATATTTTATGACGTCATCTCCGTAAAAAAATACAATATTTTTTGTAATATATAATTGTGTAAGAGCTACGTAGACCGCTACCGAATGTGCGTGTCTCGCTTTGTGTCCGGCAAGCGGGAGAGCAAAAGTTTTTCACCGCAGTGAAAATGTTGTATTTGAAAGTCTAAATGCCAACAAATATGAACCGAAGCAGAATATTTTTGTAGATAAAACATGTTGTGAATTTTGGAAATGATTACATACATCTCTTTTCAATACATTTTTACTTTTATACTTTACAACGCTCTGGAGTTATTGGAAATGTTTGGATCAGACGAACTGGAAACAATTCTATGCAGCCACCACTGGAATCGTGATCCATCAATAAATGGATGTGTTATGATAACATTATAGGTAATAATAAACATAATCACTGTCGCTAAAAAGCCTAATTAGTTTGTTTTATTTCACAATATCAGTCTTGTTGGGGCTAAAATTAGCCTATATGCATTAGCTATAGCATTACACTAGCATAAAAATAATAATAGCCATTATTATTATTATTATTATTATTATGGCTATTATGGCTATTTTGTCATAACATTGAGGTAGGCTATTATTGATAACAGCCAGGCTATAGTCTTCCAGCCTAACATAGCCTACCTGGAACCGTGGCAGATTGAATGACAGCAGTTGTTGTATTGGAGGTGTCCAGGGATCTTTTTTCTAAATGTCCAGCTCTTGTCTAATTTTATGTGTGTGGTCTTCTATCCATATGTAGTGGATGGAGAGCTGTTTCAATCCCTTTGATTAAAAGTCTGTGAAACAACAGAAGAGGAAATTAATGTCGATAAACCTTAATGTTCTCAGATCTAGTAGTCCATGTGATTCAAATAATCTATTTAATAGCTGTTGCCTGACAACATATAAAGTTATTTTACAAAAACAGAAACTATTAACACAAATGAATACAATCAAAATGTTCCAGGCCATTAGTGTCCGGTTCTGGGAATCTCAACATGTTCCAGAATAAATTCAGAGATAACAGCAGAGATGAGTGAAGTGCACAGAGGTAATCTGTGTTAACTGATGTGTCTTTTGCAGCATGTTTTCTAGTCAGTTGTTTACGCGTTGCACAAGACAGTGTGCATTCATTATCTGCTGTTATGAATTTTTCACAGTAACACAATACCAGAGCAGATGTGGCTCTGCAATTTGACAGTGATGAATTGTTGAATGAAAATACAAGATGAAACCTAAGAATTAAGATACAAATGCTAACATATGAACGTATACACACACACGCACACACAGACATATATATATTACCAGTACTGTTTTAACAAAAAAAAAATTGCTGCTGAAACCTCAAGCACTCTTTGTGCCTTCATATGATATGAAAAAGCATTGAGGCATTATTGGCTTTATCGGGCAGTTTAAAAAAATCTTTTGGGTGTGACCTTTGCAGACAAGACTTTAAATATCCTTTCTGAAAAGGCCACACAAACAAACAGAGAGCTGACACAGGCTGCATACACACTGCTGCTAAATATGGCCATCACTACTTCGCGCCGTGTAAACATAAAACCATGTCTGCATTTGTGATCGGAGAAACGACAAACAACAAATGCTACTCTACACTGCTCAAAACTCGTGTTTAAATAGTCAGTGGCAAATTCTTTAAATATGAAAATGTACTTACAGACTGTGAGTCAGAACAGCCGACATTGTAGGCTACTCTCCCAGGTTGAGGAAACACACTCGAATATTTGGGTTGTACTGTTCTGGAACAGTGTTGTAAACACAATTTAACCACTGATTTCTAACAAACAAAGTATTTTGCCAAACACTTTTGCCAAGCAAAGTATTTTCGCTTTAGCAACGAAACACACAGCGTCTCCACAATATGGCGGCGGCAGCAACAATACTACAGCAAGAATAAAAGTTACGCCTTCTTTCTTTGCGTGAACATTTGGGCGGTGTTATGCAAATCTTCCCACACAGTGACGTAGACATGTGGGGGTGTGTTTAAACGAGGCGTTTTAGGAGGGCGTGGACGAGTCTTAACTTTTAAATAGAATATTTCTTTGGGTTTGAGATTTTAGTCTTTGCAACTTTGGGGATCTTATCTATTCACGAACAGCTTGTAACACTCCAAAGAGAAAGGAAAACATTAAATCGCATCATATGACCCCTTTAAGATGCAGAAAGAATACCATTTCATCCTAATATTTACTTTTGTTTAGTTATCCTTTTCTCTGTTTGTTTGGTTTGCATTCAATTGTGTATTGTTTCATTTTGTGTATTGACCTACACCTACTAGTTATATAGTAGTTATATAGTGCCATTTTATTACAATTATATCTATCTGGCTATTGCATCTCAGATTAGTAATTTCTTTAATTTCCGATAATTGTACAAGAACCCATCTTCACATTGTATATATTTATAATTGGTTTGGTTAGGAGTCAGTCATTGCAGGGTGTTGAATGGTCAGCTCACTTTTTGAGAAACTTGTAAAGAAGCAAAAAGAGAAATATGAGTGTTAACCATGTTCCCCTCAGTACCTAAGCACACACTGCTGCATGTGTTCTATATCTAGGCCTCTTATCTGTGTTTGCTTGAATCTTTATTGCTGATTTTATTTGAAAGATTCACACTGTAAGAATCCAACAAATATTGTTGCATAGGAGCATTGTTGCGACTTTCAACTCTTGGTTCAGATAACAAATTGACCCATTTGTTTAGATTAACAACCATTACATTGTCCACAAAACAAACCTCTTTGAAAGCTGAGACAACCTACATGTGCTTAGTGAGGTTTATGCTATATTAATCTAAATTCAGATACATGTTAGATGATTACAGGGATTAAAGTTCCGTCGCTACGACGGATTTCCATCAGTTCATAAAGACAGCCACTTGCTTCATTCCTGAATGATTCAGCCGTTCGAATGAATCAATTGAATGAATGATTCAGTGATCAAATCAGTGACTTGCCGCCACCTGCTGGCGGATTTAGTTTCATTTTTATCGGCCCGAATCAGTTTTCTAAAGTGTTTTTGAAAAATCACATACCCTGCCTTTAAAGTGACTTACAAGAGTATATTCTTTTTACCTTTGCAATGGCACCATTTTCATCTATGTCAAATTCAAAAAATGTATGTTTATAATCTTTTTAAAATATCTTTTTAAAACAGTATGTAGAATAATACAAATAAGTTACCAATCATATGAAATTAGTATTAATAAATTAATTTGTACTACAGAGGTGGCACAGAAGAACACAAAAGTGCCTTGTAGGTACATTTTCAGACATTTAATGAGGCTCAGAGGTGGCATGAGTGCAATTAAATTAATAAATTAATGTGGAGAATAACGTTTTAAATATAAAATTTTGAATACAGAAATATAATTCAAATAACTGAAATTATATGCTAAAAATGAAACTAAATCCGCCAGCAGGTGGCGGCAAGTCACTGATTTGATCACTGAATCATTCATTCAATTGATTCGTTCGAACAACTTAATCATTCAGGAATGAAGCAAGTGACTGTCTTTATGAACTGACGGAAATCCGTCGTAGTGACGGAACTTTAAATCCTGTGATTAATATTCACCAAAATGTTGTCCCATCTAGCCTAACAGTCATCTGAACGAATACTGAGACTGAACAATGCTGTATTCATGCATTGTGGCATGAATACATAATTTATTTTATAGTTAGTGCTATAAGAATATAGTTTGTTTGCAATTTTAATTTTACTTTGTCATTGGTTTCTAGTGTGGTGATATTCACATGCAGCTCGTCTTTATTTTATCTTGTTTATTGTATTTTAGTATTATTTTATGATGTTTCTTTGCAAAGTTTAACATTTTACTTCTCTGAGGTACTTCTGTTGAAAGCT
Source organism: Sinocyclocheilus rhinocerous (assembly GCF_001515625.1). Taxonomy (NCBI): domain Eukaryota; kingdom Metazoa; phylum Chordata; class Actinopteri; order Cypriniformes; family Cyprinidae; genus Sinocyclocheilus; species Sinocyclocheilus rhinocerous. The sequence continues at coordinate 125,784 of NW_015624541.1, read as the reverse complement.
GAGAAGTCAAACAAGCTCTTGCATCACATTGCCTTGACATTTTGAGTTTTCTCGACTTTTCATCTTTGACGGTGCAGTTATGTGGTTTTGGAGAACCTCTCAGCGTGCACTGTGAAGCATTTTAAAATGCAAGTTGACTGCCCTGTGGCAACCACTGTCTAAATAAACTCCAGAAATATTCCGAAAGGATTTTATGGTTTAAACATGATTTGCGAGTTGCAGTGAAACTCTTGCTCTGCTAAACAATGGAATTCAACATGGAAGTGCCTCATAGCAGTAAAAACACATTCAAATGAATGAAATGAGGTGCTTCAGAAGAGCAGGATTGCTTGCAAGATGGCTGAGGGTTATACAAACATCACAGAGAAGACGATGAAAGGGAAGATGAAACGGCAAGCACTTTTCCCTAGATATGGTGCGATAACAATGTTGATGGCAATAGCACCCATTCGTCTTCTCGCATGCTGTGTTTTGAGAATTTAGTTGTGTGATTTTGATTTATATTTCTGTGTCTGATGATTGTGTTTTAGTGCATGGAGCTCCATGCCAGTTGATCTGTTTGTGTTTGTCAAGCTGAAAGCCCGACTCACTCTGGGCTCTCTGTAATTGAGTCACAACAAGTCTGTGATAACACTAGCCTCAGTCCTACCCCGATACATTAAATGTTCATGAGCTTTTAAAGTGTGTAAGGCGCTTAGGGCTGCCAAGATCCTGTTCCAGAACTTTCGCCCTGGGCTCTCTTAAGGGCTTCTTTCTCTTTGTTCCTTGTCCAGAATGGACACACTGATACCACAGACACACGTACACTCACTTGCTATGTATTTCTGCTATATTAAGCTGTGCTCCTCAAACACCATGTCCCATTAGTTACAAAAAGAAGAGAGGTTGGTGAACTGTCTGGCTGTATAATCAAATCGACAAGCAGGTTGATTCAGGACATTTTTTTTTTCTCTGACAAACAGTGTTGTCATATCCCAGCGGTATCGTGAGTTCCCAGAGCACTTAACGTCATCATGCAAGCTTTATAGATCCCACGACTCAGGCATGAAGGCCATGTACTCTACCTGTGACTGCAGATTTTTCTCTTTTCAGTAAATTTTCTGACAAGACCAAGGTCACGTTGCAACAACAGATAACCAAATTTTGTTTATAAACGGCGGCATTCTTTTTCAGAATGTTTCAATGTTAAAATAAGAATGTAATATTGAAATTAAGTCTTGATTAAATACAGTGTATGCAGAATTCAAGTAAGGCAAATGAATGCTCTTGAAAACCTCTAAAAAATGCTGTTGGGTCAAACCCAACTTTTGGGTTAAAAATGTAATTTAAAAGTTTAACCCAACAGCTGGGTTAGTCCATATTTGACCCAAAGTTGGGTTGAAACAACCCAACATTATTTAGAGTGAACTGAACACAAATCCAGCAAAATTTGAGGCTCAGCTGGAATCTGACTGTTTTAGTTGGAAATACTGTGGGTTTCTGTGGAGTGGACTTTAATATTATAAAAAGTATTTATTCACACAATTGACTGTATTCATATTGGTAGCTAAAATCATTATCAAATGAGCCAAAATATTAAAAAAGTAATACGTCATGTGGATGCTTAATACTGTGTACAACTTCTGTGGAGCTTTCTGCATGTTCAGATTTGCAGTTCAGAAACAAGGTAATTTACATTTTAGGCAGAATATTGCTAGTCTATTTTTGCCATGCCATTGAAAATAGTTTATTGTGTGTAAAATTTGACAGCTAAAACTAGGAAGCATATTCATCACCGTGGTTTTGAAAAAGTAATTTACATTAATGTAATGTGATGGAGCTTGCAAATATGCAATATCTTTAAAATCATTTGTAAGGCATTTTTTAGTTCTGCTTCTCTGTTTCATGTGTCTTCTCAACATAATGTTAAATCGTTGTCTTGTAAAGACTTGTGCTCCATATATACTGTACTACACTGTAATACTGGAACTGAACACTGAAAGTAGACTATGGTGTCATTCATTCAGTCAGTCAGTTTTTTTATTTATTTATTTATTTTATTTTTTTAAACAGAGGTTGAACTATATAAAGGTGCAGAGCCTTTACTCAAATCACTGAGCAGATACGCATTGCTGTTTCCAGTGTGTTTATCCGTTTATGCCCTCCACCCCAGCACCATCTGTTTGATGTTTTTATCCTACAGAGGGCCTCTGCTCCTGTTTTTCAAATAGTTAGGTCATCTTTTTAAAAAGTAAACAGCATGTCTACAAAGACTGGACAGATGGCTGCATGTCAAACATTCATTCATTCAATACAATTATTTTATTTTATTTTATTTTATTTTATTTTTTAATTGGCCATTCTGCGCTGTAAATCCCAGAACAACAAAAGCTTGTAAGAATATTAACAGACCCAGTCTACATTCAAGGAAAGTATTGTATGTGTATTAATGTGCTGAAAATGAGGATGCTTACTGAACGTTGCATCACATTGTGCAGCTGGATGCATTAAAAATCTCTCAGGGAGAATTATAACAAAATATTCACTGAATGTAGGGAAATTAATATGATAATTATATCTGTATTTTCTTGGGATGGCATGTAGGCTTTAATTGTCACACTTTCAAAGTTAGAAACAAAATGGAAACTATTAATATTCTTTTGATATCCTGTTTAATTTAAAAGCTAAAGGCAGCACACATTTACACATTTGAACAAAATGCTTACAGATTTAACTTTTTATATTAAATTTGATGGTTAGTGAAAAATGTACAGTTCGTTTTTTATTTATTTATTTATTTTGACTCTCACAATTATTGTGTTAACTTAGGATATTACATATATCAATGCATTGCACGTTTACTGAATTTAATATTAATAAAAGTTCATCTTTCCTCCCTTGCAACACATCTCCTTTCATAAAATTGTTGTGTTGTATCTTTGTATTGATACACATTAGGTGTTGTAAGGCACTACTTTTTGAAAAACAGCTTTGGAATTATATTTATTGTGATGATATACATTTGAATAGAAGATTATTACAATTATTAATTAATTAATAGGGTGATATTCTGTCAACATGATACACACACACACACACACACACACATATTAATACTTTTTTTTATCACATTGGGATTTATTATACAGTTTATATGGTCTTTATATGTATTCATACTGCTGCTCTTACAATTTTGACATGTTTCAAATAATTTAAATGCCATAGTATCCCTTTAGTAATATGAAATGTATTCAGATTTATAATGTATTTCTAAAGCATGCCTATAACCATGACAAATGAGACACTTAGACCACTGTTATGTATAAAATAGAATGTAATACTGTTATGCAAAATATGGAATGTTAAATTGACTTGCATAGTGTAGTCTAGCTTCTTGCATTATCAAACACAATTACTTACTCATTTCAAGCACATTTAGAGGCACTTACTCATAATTTATTTTCCCAAAACACTCAAACTGTTCTTTACTGCCATATAACATATATCTCATATAGCTCCTAAACGTCTCACCTGAGGTTTGAACCAGTTTCCTCAGTACAGATCACCTTTCACACAAGTCTAGACATCAAGACCTGCGTGTGTTTGACCCTCCTCCACTGACTGTTGAAGCCAATGAGCTCTGGCTCTACATTAACAGTCTGTGACTCACAAATGTAGAAGATTAGGGTGTAGGCCGCTGGATCGTTGGGCTGAGTGTTCAAGTCGATGCCTTTGTCCTTCTCTTCTCATCTGCGTGTCTTTTCTCTGGAGCTTAATGACCAGCCATGCAGCAAACAGGTAGATTTGAGAGCTGAGGAGGTTAGACAGAGGAGAGCAGTTAGAGAGGAAGGTCAGAGGGCATACTGACTCTCCAGAGTGGATATCTATTAATATTCAGTTAACTTATTCTATTCTGAGTTCTTCTCACTTATTACTGTAGGCTGTAGGAGAAGGTAGAAGAGGAGAGGGGTCAGTAGCCTCCAAAGCCTCCTTTTCCAATCACTGAGATTCATTTCTCCTCCATTCATTTTTACTGAAAATGTGACACTGAATATTCTGAGTAGATGATTGAACCTTCAGTTCTATATGTTTTTATTTAACCATGCAGCCCCCTGCCTGGGACAACTCACTATATCTGCAATGTCATATTTGCATACTAAAAGTGTAGACAGTAGCCTTGCTCTATATCTAAAGTCTTGTTCATAGTTTAAATGGGAACATGTTGTAGTTTGGTCATACTTTAGTTTGGGGACCAATTCTAAGTTAACTAACTAACAATTAACTACGACTTTTGCCTCAATAAACTTCTAATATGCTGCTTATTAATCGTCAGTGAGGAAGTTAAGGTTAGGTATGGGGTAGGATTAAGGGATCTAAAATGTGGTCATGTAGAATAATCCACAAAAAAGGTCGTAGCGCCAAACACTCGTCCAAAAATCCAGTAGGCAAAACACTTAAGGTGTGTAGATCCAAAAATTACAAAGATGCAAAGATGAAAGAGATCCGCACTTGTCCAAATACAGCTCAAAAGGCTTATTCCATTTATTGCTCGAGGTCACAAAAATATGTGCAAAGAAGTGCAAAAGTGAGTACAGAACGTTTTCGGGTATTAACCCTTCCTCAGTGCCATGTGGCGCATGAGGCATGCGCATATATCTTTGCACATATTTTTGTGACCGCTGAGCGATAAATTAAATAAGGGGGGTTAATAAAGACCTTCTGAAGCGACGCGATGCGTTTGTGTAAGAAAAATATCCATATTAACAACTTTATAAACCTTAATCTCTAACTTCCGCTAACTGTCATACGTGCATTCACGAGAGAGTGCCGTCCAGCGGATGACGTAGGTGTAGCATAAATTCCGGTGAGAATATGCTAGTCTCGCGAGAAACAAGTTTTGTTTACAGCAAAGGAAAACCAGTGTCCTCTTGGCTTATATTGAAATCCTCCGATATTTTACTTTACAAATCCTTGTTTTGTACTACTAATTCTTGACCGGTGTTTTGTTTTGCTCTCTCTGCGCTTCCACGTTCGTCACTTCCGCGTTCGTCACTGCGTTTGCCTACGTGCTACGTCATCCGCTGGACGCCACTCTCTCGTGAATGCGTGTATGACAGTTAGTGGAAGTTAGAGATTAAGGTTTATAAAGTTGTAAATATGGATATTTTTCTTACACAAATGCATCGTGTCGCTTCAGAAGGCCTTTATTAACCCCCCGGAGCCTTGTGGACTTCTTTTATAATGGATTGGTTCAATTTTTTGGACTTCAGATTTTGGGCTACCATGCATCCACTCCCATTATAAAGCTTGGAAGAGCCAGGATGTTTTTTAATATAACTCTGATTGGATTGGTCTGAAACAAGAATGTCATATACACCTAGGATGGCTTGAAGGTGAGTAAATCATGGGGTAATTTTCATTTTTGGGTGAACTATCCCTTTAATATGTGCTTTATAAGAACTAATAAACAGCCAATGTGCTAGTAATTTGCATGCTAATAAGAAACTAGTTAAGAGTTAGAATTGGTCTATAAACTAAAGTGTTACCGGTAATTTCAGAATTCACAGGTCCTATACGTATGTATAAATGGTAACACTTTAGTTTAGGGACCAATTCTCACTATTAACTAGTTGCTTATTTGCAGAGCTGGGTAATAACTGATTACATGTAATCTGGATTACATAATCAAATTTCAAAAATTAAGTACTTGTAATTAGATTAAATTACATTTTAAAATACTCATAAGCAGACTACAGTTCGTTTTTTATTGATTAAATGATTACATATTATTCACACAATAGCAATAAATTATTCATAATGTATTGATTCTCCCTAATTCCTCTTTTTCATCTTTTAAATGTTCCTTTCTAAAACAGTCTACCGCTTATATACACTCAGGAAGTCTTCCAGTTTGGTAGACATTCATGCAAAGACCAGTCACTAGTCAGGTAGCCACACAGCATTTGACCACTGGATTTACAAAAATCAGTTCAGGTGTTTCAAATTTGCATCAACTACTAATAAACATATTACTTTTTATTTGAATTATCACTCAATAGGTTATTTAACCATACTGTGTCTTTGGAAGGCTATTGTGTTTCAAACACATTAACATGCACAAATTCATGTTATTTCTTATTTACATGTAATGCAGGGATTCCCAAATTTTTTTGTCAGCTAAACCTCTTTCACCTAATATATTTACTTGAAGGTACCCTTCAGATTTTAAATTAAATATTCAAAAAATTAAGTAACACATTTGCATGTTCACGGTTCTTTGACATTGGTTAATGATCACATGACATGCAGGTAAACAAATAAAATATGTTATTTTTAGTAAGTGTTTTATTTTGATTGTTGTTATTTTTAACATTTTTATTATTTCATTCATTATTAGCTTTTCGTTAAACTCACAAACTCCCTGCTAGGGCTGGGTATCAAGTTCGATACTTTTTAGGCACTGACCGAATTGCCTCGATACCATCGAATATCGAAAAACGTCTCGTCGTTCGGTAGCAGTTCCTTTACGAACCCCAGTTTGGGAAACCTTGACGTAATGTAATGTTTAATGCCTTTCATGTTGTTAATAACAACACATTATTACTCTTTGTATTTTTATATCAATATGGTACAAGATTATCCTATTTAAATCAATG
>NW_015624541.1:114277-115574 GCF_001515625.1 Sinocyclocheilus rhinocerous | reverse complement strand
AACACATTATTACTCTTTGTATTTTTATATCAATATGGTACAAGATTATCCTATTTAAATCAATGTGATAAACGAATTAGGTCAAAAGTAATCTAAAAGTAATCATAAAGTAGTCTGATTATATTACCTAAAATGTGTAATGTAATGGATTACGTTACTAACTACAATTTTTGTCATGTAATTTGGAATCAGTAACAGACTACAATTCGTAAGTAATCTACCCACCTCTGATTATTAGCATGCATATTACTAGCATATTGGCTGTTTAGTACTGTATAAAACACATATTAATGCCTCACAAGTAATGCCTAACATTCTGCATGACCTTATTTTATTCACAATATTAAAAGTATTTTACTGTCACTTTTGTTATGTACATATGTATGCACACACACACAGTTTTTTTATGTTTTTGAAATAAACAACAAAAATATATGTTGCTGATGTCTCTTCTAGTGACTTGGAACAATGATTTAATTTTGGGGGGAAATTATTGGCAGTTTGTTTGTCATTTCATTCCATATATTCACGCTTCAGTGCAGTGTTTGTTCGTGTAGACACATTTTAGATCCATTTAGCATGTATACAGGAAAAATATGTTGCCAGAATTGTTGTAATGCTAATGCTAATTTTGCTCGTGATCTGTACAGTTATCACTGCAACCAAACACTTTTCTGCTTGTGTTTACTCAAAGGATGCTGCTGGTAAATGGATTTATTCCTATGAGCTTGTGAGTTTATGGCTTGAAGTGGATTAAATTTTGCCCCTTCATTTGATTCATAAAATACTTCTGCAAGGAGCTCAGCTCTTACGTCGGAGAACTGTCATCCATTTGCTTTCATCACAGACATATCTGCTAAAAACAGTCAGACTTTTATGTGTAAATATTAGTTCTCTTCACTCCCATATAAACAGTGTTTTGCTTTATTAGCAAAAGATAAAGATTATAATAATTTATTGGCCTGTTATTAGAAGAGAACATCACTTTTTCTTTTTCTTTGGTTTGAGTGATTGTGTCCTCTGATGACTGAAGGTATGTTTATTCAAATCTCCAGATCCTCAAGTTTCTTCTGCATTCACTTTACAGGACATTATCAAGGCCAACAGTGTCTGTACTACTTGCAAACATAAGTGCATTTTTTACATTAAGCTAATATTTAAGCATAAAATGGTGAATGTGACAGTTTATGAGTAGGTGCCACTCAAACAATGTACAAGTGCAATGATGTAGCAATTGTCACGGTCACGGTGTGTGGAGGCAGGCAGGATGACAAGGACGACAAGGATTCAAATAAGG
>NW_015624541.1:103928-113119 GCF_001515625.1 Sinocyclocheilus rhinocerous | reverse complement strand
CAGAAAGTCGTTTGTGTGGTCCTCAAGAGAGCGTTCCCCCTGCTCCAGCAGGAGGATCTCGAAGGCGGGGTAATCCATAAAAAAAACAAAATAAAAACTGACAAAAACTGGAAAACAAACGAGGGGAAAGACGCCGCTACACTTTACTTAAACTTAGTTACTGTAATAATATTACTTTTTGCAGTAACTAGTAGTGTAACTAATTACTAATAAGATTTCAGTAATAATATTACAGTTACCATCCATAAAACAGCTTAGTGAGTTACTTTTGATGCCCCCGCTGATTTAAAATCCAACAATCAAATAATTCCTAGACTTATTTTCATAATTTTCACGACTCGCACATGCACGTGATGTCCCCAGTGCAGCAGGCAAGCTTGGAATATGGAAAAGCTTACATTCACCAGATAGAAATATTGCATTATATTGATTTTGTCAGGAAAAAAGATGATCTGAGCACTGTTGTGTAAGTTGTGGCTTTACTTTACTCTGGCATTACATCCCACCCACATCCCTCTGATCAGCATGTGGTACATTATATAATTAAAAATCTTTTAATTATAACCTAACTACCTAATCCTAGGGTTATGGTTAACCCTAACCCTACCTAACTACCTATAACCTAACCCTAACCGTTTCTTACAAACTTGTGTGATTTGATAAAATACAATGAAATATAATCGTATATGCAACAGAGAAACTACAATTAGCTTCAAGCTACACAATTAATGAGATTAATAAAACACTTTTACTTGAACGTCAGTCACTATCAATCATGAGTGTTTGTAATAACTTCTGACTGCGATCCAATGTGGATTTTGGTCAAATGATGAGGCAGAAATATGTTGTTAGTAACATTCTAGAAGAATTTTATGTGGAAGACTTCTGTGGGGCGTGCAGAAAAAGTAATGTAACTAGAAGTGTAACTAATTACTGTTGCCAGAAAGTAATAAGTAAAGTAACAATACCTTTGAAAGGAGTAACTAGTAATGAGTAATATATTACATTCTTTGAGTAACTAGCCCAACACTGTTAGTCACCTGTCCCTGACCCGCTAGATTTGCATGAGAGAGTCAGTCACAAGAGCTCAGTGATTTGTACCTGAGACTCAAGTGCAGTCAAATAATAGATGACAAAATTGTACCTCGCTTTCTGTCCGAGATGTTGTTTCTTCTTCTTCTTCTTCAGCAGCAATAGGACTACCACTTTCATGTAGACTTTGCACCTCTACATTTTCAAACACAGGACTTTCTTTTTAGCCGCTAAGAAGTTTAATAAGGTTAAAGTGGAGTTATTTATTTATTCATAGATAGTATTTTCAACTACTATACTGCACAATGAGGGGTTATCATGGCCTGTAAAAGCAAAAACGCACCTCTAATCTGCGATGTCTTATGAGTCTTTGTTAAAACGAAAAAAAAAAAAGCAGTTCAGTCAGCTGATTTTGCCACTGTCCATCTGCACCCTAAACATCGACCTCTGGCTTGTCTCTCCGTTTTAAAGCTCTCCCATTGCATCTCTCTCACCTGCGTGAGTCCTGTTTGACTCATTAAAACACACACACACGTTCATAGACGCATCCCTTTGGGAGAGAGGGAGAGGAAACAGATGGTGGAGGATGTAGCCCACTGTTTCGGTCTTCCTCACACAGACACACGTTCTCCTCCAAACGTCCCTTCCTTCAACCACCACTGTAACTGATTTTCATTTTTCTTGCTGTATATCATCACTATATCTTCAGTTTGAACAAATAACTTTAGAGTCTTCATATCAGCTAAGACATAAATATATATTTCTGCAGTTTCTGTCGTTGAGCACCGCACAACATGTACAGTACAAACAGTAATCAGCAACAGTGTTGGTTTGGTTTTACCATTGACATATTAAAATCAATTAAACAGATGCGTCATGTTTCCACCTACACAGTGAAACTGCAGGTTACAGCTGATCAGTTGTTCTTATTTAGGAAGAGTATTTTATAAGCACAAATACCTTTACAGACAGTGACCCTAGTGACTGTTAATCTAATTCATAAAGAAAAAATAATACTTTAATCTGACAAATGAAATTGAGATTGTTTTGTTGTTCAAGCTAAACTTATGATTTATTTAGATTGAATTCAGCATTTTACATTTATATGTCTTAAACAGCTTTTTTACACATTGAAAAGGCAGCACACTTGAACACAATAGATACAAAAAATCAACAGTTAGAAACGTTTAGGTGGTAAAAAAGTTAAACTCCTTAAAGAATGACCTTAGTTAATTTAAGAGCTGTGTAGCTGTTTAATTGTGTTTATCTAATGAATTTGCTTACTTGAATAACTTGACCTATACTGTAATTTTTTTTAAACATCCAAATAACGCCCATCATCCTGCTTATTTTGCTTCTAGACTGAGGGGCAGACGTGTAGAAGAAGTGTAGCATAGCGAGCTGCTTGGTAAAAGTTGTGACCTGCTTTATCAGCGACAGAAATTGGCTGGCCTGACAATGGTGGAGGTTTTCCTCCTTTTTAAATTTCTGTAAATGTACGCTCTATATACATTTGGTTTGACAGCCAACTGGCTCATCACGAAACGTCTCGTTGCTCCCTATGACCAGTTAATTCTTGAATTTGTCTGTTTATTATTTCACCACAACCAGTCTTTCTCTCTCATTACATTCAATTCAGACTTCAAGTTCACAAATCAGCTAAAATATGAAATAGTTTTGTCATGGGACTGTAAATTCAGCCCTGCTGCTAAGTAGCGGTGCAGGAATTATAGTGTCAAGGCGGAGTATGAAGTCAAGGAAACAGATGTGATTCAAACATTCAATTTTCTCCAGTGACTTATTGTTAACATGAGAAAGAGGTTACATGCTAAATGTTTACAGATTAGATTTCCATATTAAAATTGGGTTACACTTTATTTCGATAATCCACTTTAGACATTCTACTAACTATAAGTAACTTTGTAACTATACTTGTCAACTAATTCTCATTAATCTGCAACTACATGTCCACTAACTCTCAGAGTAGACTGTTAGGGTAGGTTTAGGGTTAGTAGAATAAGTTGACAAAGAAAGTGTTAGAAGATATTAAGCAGACAGTCTACTAATACTTTACTAACTGCTAATTGACATGTAGTTGCAAAGTTACTTACTGTTAATAGAATGTCTAAAGTGGACTATCGAAATAAAGTGTTACCTAAAATTGTTATCAGCTGCTGGAGATCATTAAGAGAATTAACGTCTTGTGAAACGAAAAGCTGTGTTTGTGTAATAAAAAATCATTATTAAGACTTGTTTTAACTCTAAAATACGAGTCCTCGGTCTATAATATTGCTTTCTCCAGTGAAAAAGTAATCTCGACTTCTCAGGAGAGAAATATGCACAGATCAAGCAATTTTTACAAGTGAAAACAGCTCAAAACCATTCTAAAAAAGTATATCTGTGGATTTTGGTGTGAGAGGACAACAGAGATGGACTTTTTCACTGGAGGAAGTGTTATTATGGATTATGGCCAGAAGCCATGATTTAAAGTTAAAACGCCTTAATGATAGATTTATTTCTTACAAACATGCATATTTTTGCTTAATTGATGTTAATCAATTAAGTGACGGACTGGAGTCATGTTGTTACGGAAGGAGACTCACACAGAGGATTAGAAGATACAAGGGTTGTTTATTAACAGCAAATGATGCAGATGGTAATGGCAGGTGAGTAATAACGTCAATGTAGCAGTTCTTTGGAGAGATGAGGAATGTAACAGTATCTGGTTTCGCAGGAGATCGTGGAAGGGAGACAGAGGACAGCACACACCTCGGATGAGTACACGGAGTTTCCACGGAGATGATAACTGGAACGAACTAGGGAACAGAACACAGTAGAACACACTGGAGGAAACACAGGAGGTAAGTATAACAAGCAGATAGGTCTTTCACTGTATCTCACAGATAGCATAGAGAAAGTCCACTTCGTAGAAACGAGACCGGACACTGGAGTGAAGTGAGGTGTGTGCTTTTGTATGGGTGATGATGAGATTGCCAATTACCAACAGGTGCGTGCGATCAGTATTCAGGTGATGGTGTTCGTTGTGATTGGGTGGTGGAGGAGCCTGGCCGATCTGTGACACATGTGAATTTCTTGTGGATTATTGTGATGTTTTTATCAACTGTTTATCAGCTACAACTTCAAGACCTGTTTGATAAGATCAGCGCACTTCACAGTTTTTTTCTTTTCGCAAATTCAGCTAATAGGAGATAAGAGGCACCTGCCTCTCCTGTAACAAAGCTGGAGATGACCTCTCATCATCCTCTCTGTTTGTGCAGGAAACAAATATGTATAAGTTATGATATGCAGCCCATCTATTCTTACGATAGAGCTTCTCTTCCCATTTCAGTGCATTATTCATTAAGCTGAACGTTAATAGTTTATAAACTTCAGATGTAATAATAGAATGAGCAAGGTTCAAATAATGGAAGAAAAGTCTCAGGGATCTCATATTCTCTTTTATGTGGCCTGAAGCAGAGCTGAGCAGGTGGTAATCACTGATAGCAGCATGGTGAGGCTCAGTAAATATCAAAAGTTCAAATATGGGCAAGCTCAAATCTCAGATAAATCACCAAATAAAGACCATTTAAAAATACTTATTTATTGGATTACAAATCTATTAAATTATGGAAGCGGGTTTCTGCCATGGGTTTAAAAAAAGAAATTCAGACAATTAATTTCTCAAAATTCAGACTTCTTTCTTGCAATTCTGAGAAAAAAAGTCACAATTACCTTTACATTCAGAATTCAGAGGAAAAAAAGTATTTGAATAAGTGGAATAAGTTTTTTTATTTTATTTTTATGTGGACTCTATGATATAGAAACACTTTTACGTTTTAAAGTTTTAAACACTTAAAGGTCCAGTGGACGCTACCACGTAAGAAGCTTCTCTCATGACCACCTAATGAGGAGATGTCGCTATGAATTTGCATTAGATTTGCAGCTCATTGTTATACAGCTGACATCCCAAAGATGAGTACAGCAGTTTGGAGGATATGAGCCCATTAGTTCCTGTCAAAGACTGAAATATACTCATTCCATTTAGGCCAAAGACATTTAAATGCCGAATATTATAGGATCTGTGTAATTATCTTCCATCTCACATAACCATTAGAGCAAAATTGAAGAGCAGTTTTATAAATAAATTAGCCAATAATCTATTATCTGATAGCAAATAAAGTTCACACTTGTTGAAAAGGGACTTTTTTGAAACCAGATTCAGTCATTGTTTTAATTCAAATGCATTTAAGATTATTCAATGAGTGAATGAAAAGTAAATCTCTTCATTTATTGGTAATATTTCAATGCATAAAATGGCTAAAACTACTTTAATTTCAACACATGCATATTTGTGATCAGAGATCTCAGATTTATATTTACAAATAATGACTCTGGGGAGACTGTTAAAAATACTCCAGTTAACAAGGAAAGTTAAATCTGAAGTTTATTATGACCATAACAAGGTTAATATTAATTGAGTCTTCAAAACATACAGTGTAACTGGTGTATGAATTATTCATGTAGAGTATAACAAGTAAATAATTTCACACTACTCAGCTTTTGAAACAATGAGCCACAGATGGCAAGAAGCCAAATCTGGAGCATTTATATTCTACATTCAAAACAAAATGAAACATAGCATTAGCATTGATTTAGATCATGTTCCTTTCCTTTATTTTGAAAGTTCTTTTGCTGTGAAAAGGAAGACTTGCACCTTAAATGCATGCCACCCTCGCATTAAAGGAAGAGAAACCAGCTTCTTTGGTTCAAAAGTGATACGATCTGTTGTTTCCAAAGCATTTATGTATCAATTTAGAGCTTACTTTTCATATATAACAGCCTTTAGTGTTAGATGCTTCAAAATGTAGTGATTAACTACATTAAGACTGGAGTCCTAGTGGCCTGATGGAAATGACATACAGGTTCAGGCTAACCTACAATCACATGATAGATGTAGTCCACAGATGAAAAATATGGTATGGTTGGGGAAAAATTATAATGATAAACCGATAGATTACATTACATTAGTAGTTACATTAGTAGTCCTTGGTCCCAACAGAAGGTCAGGCGTCAAATTTAAGCCAGTCCTGCCCGTGTTCTTCCTGCATGCATAAATGTACAGTATTTTCTCAGCTCTGCCCACTGATCTGGAGTCATTTCATCCAGACCCTTTGATGTCTGCTCTGACAGATGAACTCCTCCAGCTGTCTGGATCAACGCTCGCTGTAGACCATCTCATACACAGTTTGTTCAGCTCCTCAAGCAGACTGAAATGACCTCTCTATATATAGAGATACCTGAAGTACCCTTGGGAGAATTCACTAAGAACTAATTCCGCTCGCCATTTATTTGCACGTGTTGTCTGCGTTGTGCTGTCTGCAAGGTGCAATTCCCAATCTTTTCGGTTCTGCTAGGTTGTGAAGGATGCAGACTAGTTTGGGCTAAAAATAATGACAATGACTTAAAGCACAATTTCACTTTATTATCCAGTTAAACTAGATTGTGGCTTCTTGAATTTACAAAGCTTTTACATGTGAAATAAACTATATATTTTTCATAATATAATAATGTATTATTATTATTATTATTATTATTATTATTACATTTAAAATAAAAATACATTCTCTTATTTGGGTATATGTTTACCTTGTAATATTTCTCAAAATGTTAAGTTATGCATTTTTATCATTTCAAAGCCTAATACCTTCCAAGCAAACAAACTACTAGTGTCGGATTGGGATATCAAGCGGATTATTGTCAAATTGGATGTGAAGAAAGCTGTCGACAGGGATTTCTTTACATCTCAGTCCTTTAATGACAGATCTAAATGCATAAGCCCGGATAATATGGATTCCGTCAGACCATCTCGGCTCACTACCTGAAACCATCAGAGACATTTTTGTCATGCAGTATGATCTTTTTACATTCAACCTGGCGTAGTGGTTTCAAATTCACAGTGAGAAAGAACTATGAGTGTGAAGAATGCTGCTTCAACTTTGGGAGATGGCTTTCTGTCATCTTTGAACATTTTCTAGCTTTGTGAATACCTGAAAAATATACTGTACTGTATGTAGAAGACAAGAATCTGAGTGATACCAGCATTGCATGGTCACGCAGTATGTGGACACCTCAACACTGAATATTTAATTATATGACAAAAACTAATGGTTATTAATTAATTTAATACAGTGCTTTACAAACGGTTACCAATATACTTAATATTATTGTGTGCTGTGTTGTTGTCACTGAAATTACTGGAATAGTCGAATCTGTTCATTAGTATAGGGTTTCACATACTGTATATTTGGGCAAGTGTATGTTAGCATTGAACTTCAGTTGGGATATGACATGTGGGAACAATGAAAGTAGTTGAGCAAGTGTTTGTTGAAGATTACAGCTTTTGAAAGGTCATCGAGGGGAAGATAATAGCAATCACACATCTCAGAGACAAAACTAGATGAAGCTGGTGGTCGACCGTCAGCAATTGTCGTCAGTGCTACACTGCAGGTGACAAAGACAGAAAGGTGACTCTTTGAGGGGCGATAATGATCTTGGTCTCCCGGCTCTCCTCCTCAAGTTTTAAAGGTCAGATATTATCCCATGGGCTGTGTTCTGGATCTCACAGGAATGGACATCTGTAGATAAAATAAAGCAGGGCATGGGGATGTTTGGTTGTATATCAGTTTTTTTTGTTAGTTTTTTTTTTCGTCCCATCACTGCAAGTTCTTTAAAGTTTTAAGCACTTGACATCTTATAAACACCTGGGAAATCATGTAGCGAATCAGCTCATGGGGAAATATGAATAATTAATCATAACTAGTTATAATTAATTATAAATATTTAGATCCGCTGTAGATATTTACTTGACCTCTCAGGGTCAAGGGCCTCATTCACAGACAACTTGGCACCCAGTATGTTTATTGGGTGAGGGGTCTGTGAATGTTTGTTAATCTAATGAATAATTGATTTGTTAAATCAAATGAAAAATGGTGTGTCTGATTGGTCCAGACGCTACAATCATTTGGAGAGTGCTTAATATAAGAGCAGAAATAAATTAGTCTTCAATTAGTCTTCTTTGTGCCTCTAATTAAATATCAAATTCCATTTGGTCCTCAAAGATACTTTGGCTATATGGTATGCTGAACGTCTAGGATAATGTTTAGCACTCAAGCATAATCATGTTGATCTATTCAAGATGGGAGAGACAGCTTGTAGATGTCATGTCTGGGGGATAAAAACTTCCAAAAGTATTTAAAGAGGTTAGATAAGCAACTGCTCTGAATGACTAAAAATCATGTCACTGCTGTGCTCTTGATGTTTGCATCAGTCAGCAGTGTTGTTGCATGATAGCTTTAGTTCATACTTGTTTTTGTTTTTTTAAGGTAAGTGTAAAACAAAGTGGATTACAAACCAGATTGTGTTAGGACAAATTATTATGAGATGCAAAGCATTCTTGTAGATCTTGGCACAGCAATGGCTACGTTTACATGCAACCAAATAATCCATTTGTAATCGGATTGACGGCTCAATCGGACTGAAAAACCTTTATGTAAACACCTTAATCGATCCGATTGAGCTCGATCGGAATGAAATTTCGATTCTATTTCAAGGGGGTGGTTTATTCCTTTTCTAATACGATTGAGAGTGCATGTAAACACTCGATCGGATTGAACCCCGAAACTGAAAGGACTGCGCATTTGCAATGACGCAGAAATAGCGTAATGACGTATGACGCGCAGAACGAGCGGTTCTTCCTTTTGAATAAAGTGTTGTATAAATGCGTGTCCTGTCATTATAAAACTCTCCTTTCACTCGGCAACTGTGAAGTGGAGCAGGACAACCTCCCACCAGTCCTTGTTTTGGATTCTCATCCACAGGCAACCCGTTTTGGGTGCGAGGAGGGGCATTTTTACGGCGTGATAAATATGAGCAGCACGGCACAGCGGTTTATATGTATATTTATCCATAAATTGACACATATTAATTCTGCTGTTCAAAACAAGTAAAGAAACCGTGTAGGAGAGTGGTTATGTGCAAACAATGAGAAATTCTATATTTGTGCAGTGTGCGCATGTCAAAAAAAATCTATTCTGATTTGAAGCTTGTGACATATAAACGCGCACATCAACCCGATCACTTTATTTAGCGTTCATGTAAAC
>NW_015624541.1:92105-100614 GCF_001515625.1 Sinocyclocheilus rhinocerous | reverse complement strand
ATAAGCAACTTAAGCAACTGCTCTGAATGACTAAAAATCATGTCACTGCTGTGCTCTTGATGTTTGCATCTGTTGTTGCACACCTGAACCTAATGATGAACTCAACTCAGAAACCAGGACAACTAACTCAGTGAAAACGGTGAAAAATTAAATCAAAGTCCAAACAGTGGCTACGTTTACATGCATCCAAATAATCCGTTTGTAATCGTATTGACGGCTCAATCGGACTGAAAAACCTTTATGTAAACACCTTAATCGATCCGATTGAGCTCGATCGGAATGAAATTTCGATTCTATTTCAAGGGGGTGGTTTATTCCTTTTCTAATACGATTGAGAGTGCATGTAAACACTTGTTTGGATTGAACCCCCGAAACTGAAAGGACTGCGCATTTGCAATGACGCAGAAATAGCGTAATGACGTGTAATGCACGGAACGAGCAGTTCTTCCTTCTGAATAAAGTGTTGTATAAATGCGTGTCCTGTCATTATAAAACTCTCCTTTCACTCGGCAACTGTGAAGTGGAGCAGGACAACCTCCCACCAGTCCTTGTTTTGGATTCTCATCCACAGGCAACCCGATTTGGGCGTGGGGAGGGGCATTTTTACTGCGTGATAAATATGAGCAACATGACACAGCGGTTTAAATATATATTTATCCATAAATTAATAAATATTAATTCTGCTGTTAAAAACAAATAAAGAAGCCGTGTAGGAGAGTGGTTATTATGTGCAAACAGTGAGAAACTCTATATTTGTGCAGTGTGCGCATGTCAAAAAAATTAATTCCGATTTGAAGCTTGTGACATATAAACGCGCATCAACCCGATCACTTTATTTAGTGTTCATGTAAACACTACATTCAGATTCATCAATTGAACCAAAATATTGAACCAAATATTGTGCATGTAAACGTAGCCAGTGTGTTTTCCCATGTTGCCCTCTTAATCAGAACCATTTGCAGCAGCCCCATATGTGTTCCATTAAACTTTAAGGGCCCTATTTTAATGATCTAAGCGCATGGTCTAACGACTGCACTCAGGGCATGTCCGATTCCACTTTTGTTAGTTTAATAATGGGAAAAATGGTCGGCGCGCCCGGCGCATGGTTTAAAAGGGTTATCTACCTATTCTCTTAATGAGTAATGGGTGTGTTTTGGGCGTAACAAGCCATAAATCAATCAGAGTCTCATCTCCCATTCCCTTTAAAAGCCAGTTGCGCTCACGCCATGGCAGATTCGCTATTTACATGGCGGAATTTGCAAGCGGAAAAACTGAACGCTTCTCTAGTGAGGGAACTGATCTGCTCATGTGCGTAATTCTGATACATGCAAAGACTATCCATTATGACATGTAGGCATTTTTATATTTATGTAACAATAATAATCTTTTACATTTGAATCCTTTAATTTTTCATTTTTAAAAATGTTTGTGTTCTGCTGCACATCCCTGTGTGTGTAATAAGCAAAGTGTACGTGCGTTGTAACATTCGCATGTTACTAGTGCGCTCTTTAAATAACAATAAATAAATATTGCACCAGACTTTACACCAGGTTTTTGATGGTCAATGGTAAAATAGCAACGCGCCAGCAATGCGCCTGAACACACCTGAAAACACCTCGTTTTCAGACCAGCACGCCCATGGGCGCACAAATGGTCGCAAATGCATTTGCTAGTTAAACAACGTGGTGCGGGACGTAAAAATGTTAACTGTGTCGAGCAGAAACTAGCAAAAAACACTTGTGTCGCACCTGGTGCCACATTGCACCAAGTGTATGATAGGGCCCTAAATTCAAGGATTCAAGGATTCAAAGCGTTTATTGTCATATGCCCAGTGAGGAAAACAAGTTTCCCTCAGCAATGAAATTCTTACTTTGCTAAATGTTTTCACTCTATCATTAAACTGTGCTTTATAATGAATTAAGCCTAATTCTAGGTTGTTATACAGCATGAACTCTTCACAAATTTTTCTAGTTAGAATTCTTTACCTGTTACAGTATCACAATTGAGTTTTGTGTTAAGAAATTGTCATTTGAACTGAACTGTTGTAATTTTTATGAATGTAAAACAAATTTAGTCAAGTGCACAGTTAAACTACAGTATGTTGTGTTTTGGATGATGTCAGGATTCTTAGCTAGCATAATCAGTATACCTTAATGAGCTTCGGTGACTGTTGGCGAGAGGATGTAGGTGTGTCCAGTGACACGACAAAGTTGAGATATATTTAACTTTATGCAAATTAAAAGCGACTTATGGGATCGACAACCAATAGGAGTGAAGTCAGTGGAGCGCACATGGTCCTTCACTACATTGTAGTGGAGTGTCGAGGCAAGATGGACGAGAAGTAAAATTTGGCGGTCAGCAACTTTCCTTTTAGGCTTGGGAAGTCGTGGCCTAATGGTTAAAGAGTCGGACTCGTAACCCAAAGGTTCTAATTCCAAGTGTGTGTCACCATACTTGGCCACATGTCATGTCACTATAATTTATGTTATGTCTCTGTGTACATACGGTGGTACTTGCCATGCTGACTCCGAGCCCAGACGGACCGGCGCTTGTGCTTTTGCTGTAGATAAATGACTGCGATGGCAAAGAGCACTCACTGTTTCTCATTCATCTTTAATATTAAGCATGTTATGTATCGATTCCACTTATATTTAGTCGTTTCCTTCTAAAATGTTTGTTTGTAGCGGCAAGAAAACTGATTCTTGTCTACAACTTAGAGTACATCCGTGAATGCCATTCATAAATGTTATTAGGTAACCAGTAGTGTGAAAACCGAGTAGCAACCTGACTGCCAGCCACTGGTGACATGCAGTGACAAAGTCGCTGGTAGTGTAAGTGCAGCTTTAGTCATCTTTTTTTTTTTTTTGTTAGTACCAAATAATTTTGCTGGTCTAAGATAGTCTTTTCAACAGAAAAAAACACTCTCCTTATCCTTATAGTTAATATATTAGGCTACATGTCAGTCAAAATGTTGTCTTAGTCGTGCAGTCTACTTGAAACTGTAAAAACACAGTTTTGTAGCTATTTCAGACTGAGTGGGTGGGAAGAAAGGTAGCAGAAATGTCTTTTAGACAGCCCTAATCCATAGTTCAACTGGCAATCACTGAAACTAGCTGAGAAGCATTGCTGTCTCTTCTGTTTATGCAGCTTTTTATGGGTTACGTTATGTGGTAAGCCCAGAAAAACGCAGTTTATCCTTAATCACACTGTATCTGACAGAGAGCTCTTTGTGAGCAAGTCCTCCAGTGGGATTCCAGCTCTTTGTGGGATATTGCAGCTCTGAGGCAGCAATTTCTGGCACTTTTGAAAAGCTCAAGGATTTTTCAACTCCAATCTAAGCCTAAAGTCAGCTTGGTTTTCAAAAAAGTTTTCCAACTTTCAGCCTACAATAGGAATGGACATCTTCTGAAGTAGCCTATCTCGGCACCCGTCACTTTCTGAAGTGTTGTTCCATGGCCGATGGTATTAAGCCAGTATCCAATACTTTTCAAGTCTGCTTTAATCATTAGAATGAAAAAACACTTTGAAACAAATAATGTTCTTATTTATAATTTTACAAATCTGTTAATGAAGGAACAACAATAATATGTGTAGGTGTTTCCTCTATCGCTTTCTAGCAGTTTTGTTCTTAGTTGTAAATATGAGTTAGCAGTCTGTATTTAATGTGATGATGAAAATAAAAAAGACAGTGTACTGTCAAACATTGACAAGAAACATGGTGCATGCAAAATGTAGTATAGTCCAATTCATAAACAAATGACGCTTATGAGTGGTTCTGATGGTTCTTTTTGTGAAGCAAAATCATACAGCATGACCAGGGCAACCCAATTCACGAACAAATGACTCTCCTATTTGAATGAATCAAAAACGTGCCACGGGTTCATCAATCAATGATATTTATATAATATTTACATTTATATTATATAATTATTACATAAATAAGCCTTTGTTCTACATGACTCCCCCTTCCCCTGTATAAAATGGGTCATATTCTCACATGGGATGGCTGGCACGAGTAATTATAGTGGTCTTAATTAAATCATATCTACTCTCTTAATTATACGGCACCTCTGGGAAAATCTGCATAACGCACATTGAGGTGATTTCGGTAGTGTAACGCGCTCATCCAGTGAACCGTTTCATGGTTTTGAAATACTTTGATAGACATGCAATGCCTCATATCAGCTGCAATTGTTCTGACCCTCTGAGGGCCCTCAGTGCAACCAATCGTTTGCTTTAATAAAGATAACATGACCTAGTGCTGGTAAAACAGGAGCACTAATATTGTTTGCTCTATATAAGCACTAGCAAAACAGAGGTCAGTCTGACCTACTGAGCAACTATCAACCATTCTGACACACAAAGGAGCTGTCCGCTGTCCACCCCTGTTATCTCTGCGTTGACCTGCCCTCGGGTTCTTCTGCAAGGACGGCTCCCCTGCTGGGGTGAAGAAAGTTAATATTCATCCTCCTCTTCATCTTCTGTTTGCTTGGATTCATGAAATTACCTTCAGAGAGCCACCCCAAAACAAGACTTCATTGATAACCAAATACAAACCACTGCATGGCATTTGAGTGACATTCCTATTTTTCGCCAAGTGAACTTTATGTTGGTTAAGTTTAAAACACTGTTTTAATGTTTAAGACATCCGCATACAACTGTAAGTAAGGTTCAGGGATTAGAAAAGTGAAATAATATTTGAAACCGGTACTGAAAGTGAATGTGCGAGGGTTAGAGACAGAGAGAGAAAAAGAGAATAGGAAGTCGAATGTGTGAGATTAGAATCGCAGGTGAATTGTGGGAGATTGCTTTGCAGACTGCTGTGAGATAGAGACACAGACGGAATTAGAAAGAATCAGATAAGTACAGAACACTTAGAGGTCATATCTTCACAATAAAATCCAATGCTGAACAATCTAGAAATAATGAAAACTGAGAATTTGGCTATTATTGCTGTAAATATAAAAGGCAGTTTTTGCTAATGAGACATATTCATCAATTTACCCTCTATTGCATGCATTATGAAAACAATGTTAATTTTATTTTCACTTTTATGGTATAAAATGAAAATCATTAGTTCAAAACATCAGAAACTTAGATCAAAAACTAATTGTGAAAAATAATATTTGATCTGGTGTGTTGCCTGGAGGCAACACTGTGTGACAATGGAGGGGAAATTAATCAAAGGATGGCTTTTATTTATTTATTTATTTATTTAAATAATAGTAGTTCCCTATCGATACTTCACTCGTACTGCATCTGTTTAAGACGCTTTGGGGAAAAACTCCTTTTTCTCAGATGACTGAAGCCTTTTAATAACGCAGTGTAAGTGCACGACCATTGGTTCGAGCAGTGTATTAAAAACGAACCAATGGCTCGGCAGCAGAGCTGGCGGTAAAGCCCGCCAGAATGGGTGTGGTCATCTGGCTATACAAGCGCACATCGCCGTAGGATCCTCAGATTTGTTCTCCTTCAGCGACGACTAGTTCATCGCTGATATACGAGACTCGAAGCCTCTCGCCGTAGAATCGCCTTCACAGCGGATCAAGCTGAACCAGCGACCCTCTGCTTGGCTGATTCGCCGCTTCTCCGCCGCCTTCAGCATCGCAGCAGCAGTGGTCCCAGCTGATCCCCTGCCGCCATCCGGCGAGCCTAAAAGAGCTTATTTCTAGGTAAGTTTTAAAAGAGCAAAATTTCTAGCGACGTTATTGCAAATGTCACGCTGCAAGTGTGGCTCGTGCACGGAATCTTGCACGATGCAGAAGGGCAGTGAGTGTGTCGCCTGTCTGGGCAGCCCCCACACAGAGACTGCACTTCACTAAGACGGAGTGCTTTCGCCGAGAGCATGAGTCTCGCTCTTCTCCACTCGCGGACCGCCTTCATTGAAGGCAGCCCCGCTCCACCGTTTCTCCTCTCTCAGCGAGCCTCGAACTAAGTCAGGGAACTAAGCAACCAGTCTGAGCATTCACATGCCGGCACTGTACCCGCGTGCTCGCTCGCCACGCTGCGCTTTGATCCGCTGCAGAAGGGCAGTGAGCTGTGCGCTCACCGAGATAGAATTCTCACTCAGAGCATGAGTCTCGCTCTTCTCCACTCCCGGACCACCTTCATTGAAGACTGCCCCGCTCTTCCGTTTCTCCTCTCTTAGCGAGCCTCGGAGAGAGAAACAGCGGAGTCAGGGATCTAAGCAACTGGTCTGAGCGTTCGCATGCCAGCATTGTACCCGCGTGCTCGCTCTCCCCGCTGTGCTTTGATCCGCCGCAGAAAGGCAGTGAGCTGCGTGCTCACTGAGACAGAATGCTCACTCAGAGCATGAATCTCGCTCTTCTCCGCTCGCGGACCGCCTTCAATGAGGCAGCCCCACTCTCCCGTTTCTCCTCTCTCAGCGAGCCTCGGAGAGAGAAACAGCGAAGTCTGGGAGCTAAGCAGCTGGGTCTGAGCGATATCATGCCGACACAGAGCCTGCGTGCTCGCTCTCCCCGCTGCGCTTCGATCCGTGTCTTACACATGAAGATCAGCGCCCCTCTTTACATCGAGCGGCTCTACTTTCCTAGGTTGATCGAAGCGGAACGCTGTCACTGACAGCTTCAAATTGGTGTGTGTGTCGCTATGGCTGCGCTCATAGAGACAGGCTGCTTTTACCATGATAGCAGTCTGCCCCTGTTCGTTTGCGGAAGGCGGCCAGTGTGTGTTACACGTGAGGATCAGTGCCCCTCGTTACACCGAGTGGCTTAATCCTCCTAGGCAGATCAAAGCAGAACGTTTGCAGCTTCGCATTTGTGTGTGCGTCGCTGAGCCCCACCACCCCCGCTTGTGTTTCTCTCCTCCCAGTTACTCGGAGGAAGAAATGGCGAACTCACAGGGATGAGCGATCAGGCATGAGTGATTTAACGCCGGCAAGTCCCCGCATGCATCACTCTCCACACAGCTCTTTGATCCGCAAGTGTGTTTACACGTGAGGATCGGAGCAGAACGCTGTCACCAATGATTCAATATCGCTGACAGCTTCGTATTTGAATGCGCCTCTTGCCTGGGCCACGCCCACGCTGAGGCTGCGCTCGGTAAGACAGATCGCTCTCACTATGAGAGTTCATGTCTCGCTCTGCTTTGCTCGCAGCTCGACTTCTTCAATGAAGGCGGCGCCGCCCCTCTCCTTGTCCGCCACGAGCGGATCTGAGAGAATGCGCGCAGCACTTTTGATCTGCCTGAGTGTTTACACATAAAGATCATCAGTATTCCTCTTCTAATGAGTGGTTTGATCTTTTTAGGCAGATTAAAAGGGAATGCTGTCACTATGATTATTATCACTGACAGCTTCAAATTGGATGTGTCTGGGCCACGCCCACGCTGAGGCAGCGCGCACGGGGGCTGACTGCTCTCGCTATGAGAGCATTAAGTCTAGCGAAGCATTTTTTGAAAGCATTTTCAAAAGAGAGCAAAATTCCTCTTCTGAGTGTGGGGTCCCCATACGGCGACCAGCCGCTCTAATTAATCCAATGCCTTGTCACGCGGGCTGAGGCCTGGCAGGCCACCCCCGGAGTGCCAGACTGGGTTTTGTGGATAATAAATCGAGGTTATTCACTGCAATTCGCTCGAAGACCCCCGCGATTCAGCGGCATGGTTCCCACCTCGGTTAGAGCAATGACGTCCTGCACTCCAAGGTGATGAATTTGCTGGCGATAGGAGCTGTAGAAACGTTTTCCCCAGCTCAAAGTGAGTCAGGCTTCCGCAGCCGCTATTTTCCTCGTCCTCAAAAAGGATGTCAATGGTCGCCCATCCTCGATCTCAGGCACCTGAACCAAGTCCTCATGAAACGGCTGTTCAGGATGATTACATTGAAACAGATCCTCTCGCAAGTGTGTCCAGGGGACTGGTTCTTTTCGCTGGATCTGAAAGACGCCTACTTTCACGTCCAGATAGCCCCCACTGCAGACGATTATTGAGATTCGCCTTCGAGAGAGTAGCATATCAATACACGGTCCTTGCCTTTGGACTGTCCCTAGCTCCTCGCACTTTTACGAAGTGCATGGATGCGGCTCTTTCCCCACTGAGACAGATGGGAATCCGCATTTTGAATTGCCTCAATGACTGGCTCATCTTGGCCCAGTCGAAGGTTGAGCTACTATTTCACAGATCCTTCCTCCTCAGCAACTTAGAATGCCTGGGACTCAGGGTCAATTTTGCCAAGAGCGCGCTGTCCCCCAGCCAACGGATCTCGTTCCTGGGAACAGTTCTCGACTCAGCCCGAATGAGGGAGGTAGTCGCGCCAGAACGTGCACTGGCTACTCAGCAGCTAGTGGCCTCATTCAAAGTTGGAGCCCCTCGCCCTCTCAAGGCATTTCAGAAGATGCTGGGCCTCATGGCCTCCGAGTCACCGGCATCTTCAGTGCTGGCTGAAACCGCAAGTTCCGTCACATGCCTGGTGTCTCGGACGCCTTCATGTCAAGGAGGTCCGGGCCTGCGTAGCAGCTCTGGCCCCTTGGAAAGACTCGGTGGATGGAACGAGGCA
>NW_015624541.1:77937-92023 GCF_001515625.1 Sinocyclocheilus rhinocerous | reverse complement strand
TACTCCTTTTTCAATTTTACTCGAGTGAAAGTACAAAAGTACTCGATTTTTTTATGTACTGTTACGGTTCTTTTTCTCAGATCGCAACAAAAAGCCAGGGAGACCCTTCACACAACCACTGCTTAACACAATAAATTTATTTAAAAAGGAAAATAAACATGTAATGTAGTCAGTGTAACAGTAACGAAGTAAAACTACTCCGTTACTGTCCACCACTGCTCACTGCCCAATTTACGTTTCGAAGGACAAGGATGCGTTATCCCACGACTGGCCCAACCTCCTCTTTTACGCTTTTCCCCCGATCGCCCTGATCCCACAGGTAATTAGGAACGATATGGCACCCCCAGCCCGAACTGTGGGTTCTGCACCTCTGGCCTCTCGATGGGAGCCTACGGACCTCCCCGAGAGCATGCTAAACGCAATATCTCAGGCTAGAGCACCCTCTACAAGGCGGCTCTATGCCCTTAAATGGTCTGTCTTCTCCGCCAAAATTCCTGCGACATTCCTGCAGGAGCTGTGGGGTAAGGGTCGTTCCCCTTCCACGCTCAAGATCTATGTAGCAGCCATAGCAGCCTCACACGCTCCTATAGCTGGCCAGTCAGTGGGCAGGAACAACCTAGTTGTTCGCTTTTTGAAAGGGTCTAGGAGGCTCAACCCGCCTTGCCCTGTCACCGTCCCTGCATGGAACCTGCCCACGGTGTTGAGGGCTCTTAAGAGCCCTCCTTTTGAGCCGCTACAGTCTGTTGACCTTCGTCTCCTGACGCTTAAGACTGCTCTGCTACTAGCATTAGCATCTGTAAAGTGTATGGGAGATCTGCAGGCGCTATCAGTGAGCCCCACCTGCCTCGAATTCGGGCCCGACGACTCTAAGGTTGTCCTGAAGCCAAGGCATTGTTATGTACCTCTCCAAATAACCTTAAGTGTACCTTAAGTGCTCTCCACTTATTACACTCTCTGTGCTTCCTCCCTTGGAGGAGGACCAGGAGTTGAATTTACTCTCCCCCGTCAGGGTGCTGAGAATTTACAATGAGCACTCCGCCCCATTTAGGCAGTCGGAACAGCTCTTTATTTGCTTTGGTGGCTGCACCAAGGGTCATCCGGTCACAAAGCAGAGACTTTCCCGGTGGATAGTTGACGCTATTACGCTAGCATACTCTTCCTTGGGCCTGCAATGCCTCATTGGAGTACGAGCCCACTCCACCAGAGGCGTGGCCTCTTCTTGGGCTTGGTCTAGCGGTGTGTCTATCGCAGAAATCTGTGTGGCAGCCGGCTGGAACTCGCCATCCACATTTGCTAGGTTTTACAACCTGGATGTCCCTGTCTTACAGGCCAGGGTCCTTTCTGCATAATCGGCATGCACCCGCCAGAAAGCGGGATTAGCTCTGTGTATGGTTTGGCCGTAACACGCTCAAACTTGCCAGAACTGGTTATGTACCTAAAGTGCTCTCTACTCCATTTAGAGCACAGGTGATAACTCTATCGGCGCTTCCTCCTTCGGAGCAAGACCAAGAGTTGAACTTACTCTGTCCCGTCAGGGCGCTGAAAGTCTATGTTGAGCGTTCCGCCCCGTTCAGGCGGTCGGATCAG
Source organism: Sinocyclocheilus rhinocerous (assembly GCF_001515625.1). Taxonomy (NCBI): domain Eukaryota; kingdom Metazoa; phylum Chordata; class Actinopteri; order Cypriniformes; family Cyprinidae; genus Sinocyclocheilus; species Sinocyclocheilus rhinocerous. The sequence goes on along the minus strand of NW_015624541.1, from coordinate 90,436 downwards.
CTATTTGTATGCTTCAGTGTCTGCACCAAGGGTTGTCTGGTTACGAAGCAGAGACTTTCCAAATGGATAATTAACTATTATGCTAGCATACTCTTCTTTGGGCCTTCAATGCCCCATGGGAGTAAGAGCCCACTCAACTAGAGGCATTGCCTCTTCCTGGGCCTGGTCAAGTGTCCATTGCAGAAATTTGTGTGGCGGCCGGCTGGGCCTCGCCGTCCACATTTGCCAGATTCTATAGTCTGGACATCCCGGCCTTACAGGCGTGGGTCCTTTCTGCATAGCAGGGCATTCTGTCGTATGACAACCAGTGCTTGGCGTTTGCCTCCTTCATGTAAGCTCTTGGCCCTCAGTAAGTTCCGAGACTGTACTGAATTATTTCAGGACGATGATACAAGGCTGGGCCGACCTCTCTGAGTTTAGCCCTTCTGCCTTTTGCGGGGCTTCCCTGCAAAATACTTGGTTCCTCTGGGCCCCCTTGGGTACTTAAGGCAAGTTCAAGTATTAGTCGTTCCTCTAGCATAGCACGGCGGGATTGTACTGGTTCCCCAAAGCGTCTTAAACAGATGCAGTACGAGTGAAGTATCGATAGGCAACGTACTCGGTTACTAACGTAACCTCGGTTCCCTGAGATACGGAACGAGTACTGCGTACTTTGTATCTGCACGACTCAGTCGCCGCTTCAGTCGAAGTAACTTGAGGATCCTATGGCGATGTGCCGCTTATATTGCCAGATGACCCCGCCCATTCTGGCGGGCTTTGGCGGGCTTTTATCCCCGCTGCCGAGCCATTGGTTCGTTTTTAATACACTGCACGAACCAATGGCCGTGCAGTTACGCTGCATTATTAAAAGGCTTCAATCATCGGAGAAAACGGAGTTTTTCCCCAAAGCGTCTTAAACAGACGCAGTACTCATTCCGTATCTCAGGGAACCGAGGTTACATTAGTAACCGAGTACGTTTTCTTTAATGATGCCATAATACTAAAATTATTGGATAGATGGTAAAAACAAAAAACAAAAAAAACATAACTACATTTGTTACTTTCATATCCATTGTCACAGAATGTTTTCGGCAACAAACATATTTAGGCAAATCCCCAAAACATACAAATAATTTATATAACTCTAAATGTTTTAGGTTTACTTGCTTAAAAATATGAATCATAGTTTTGATGGGTCAAAAAAATTATTTTATGTGGGGCATTCTCCAAGGCAAAATATGTGTGTTCCCCATTTTGCACCTTGCCAGAAAAAAATAAGCAGCAGGACATATTTGACCAACGGTAAACTAAAGGGTTAAACTAAACTAAACTAAAGCCTTTTTTCCCCCCACAAATAATAAAAGTAGCTTGATATTGGCATGTTAATGTCAGTTTAAACCATATGTGTGGGTGTTTCAGCCAGCTAAAAAATAGCTACACACTGTTTGTATTGATTATATGTGAGTAAGTTAAATCAATATGTTCCTCAGGTTGCAAAGCATAATTACTTTGAAAAACAATTTTTCATGGCAAACCACAAAAAAAAAACTACCTGGAATTGGAAACACACCGCAAGTAATCTGCGATAGATCATAATTTCAGAAGTGTGCATTGACATACAGTAAGTGTGTATGTCTGTAATATGTTCAGATAATATGGGATGGATTTTTATGCATCTCTTTATAATAAGCAAGGCAGTATATTCTTATTTTAATATGTGATTCTACCCTTTAAGCATCTATAATTTATGTAAATGAACACTGGTTGTTTTCAGAGATTATGTTATGCAACAGGCTAATTATAACTCAATAACATCGGATATCCTTATGTCACCTTTTGTCCCTAGCTTTCTAGTCTCATTTAATTGTTCTTCCACTATACTGCTTCCAGTCTGGGGACTGGACATATATTTTACAGGCTTGTATAAGAACGCCACCAAAGTCATCCAGCTAGTAACCTGCACCATCCATACACACATCCAATTCAGCTGGAGGTCGCTCAGCTCGCATGGGAGCTGTCTCGTAAAAGAAAGAGAGAGAGTTGTTAAATCTTCAGTCTACAAAATAACAGGTTGACTCCTCGATTGACCTTACCTTATAACAAATTACTAAATTTCATAGGATCTGTTCATTTGACAGTGTTTCGTTTTGTTGACTGAGCTCTGTCAGGAGACCTGAGAAAATATGATGATTGATTTGTGGAGTTTTATCTATCACATATGCATATAAGGGGCATATACAGTGGGTACGGAACGTATTCAGACCCCCTTAAATTTTTCACTCTTTGTTATATTGCAGCCATTTGCTAAAATCATTTAAGTTAATTTTTTTTCCTCATTAATGTACACACAGCACCCCATATTGACAGAAAAACACAGAATTGTTGACATTTTTGCAGATTTATTAAAAAAGAAAAACTGAAATATCACATGATCCTAAGTATTCAGACCCTTTGCTGTGACACTCAAATATTTAACTCAGGTGCTGTCCATTCCTTCTGATCATCCTTGAGATGGTTCTACACATTCATTTGAGTCCAGCTGTGTTTGAGTATACTGATTGGACTTGATTAGGAAAGCCACACACCTGACTATATAAGACCTTACAGCTCACAGTGCATGTCAGAGCAAATGAGAATCATGAGGTCAAAGGAACTGCCATTTCTGTCCCCCTCACTTCTGAAATGATGGCTACGCCCCTGCAACCAACTATGGATGGCAAGGCACTGTCAAAAGATCTCCGGGGATAAAGTTGTGGACAGGCACAAGTGGGTGATACTTTTTCCAGCTCAGTGATTGTTTGTTTTATTTTTTTCTGACATGTTGGTGTTATATTTTTCACATTAAAGAGCAGGGGGGTGAAAACATTTGCTGTAGATGTGTAGATTTTTCTTATTTTGTTTAAATATATATATATTTTTTTTTTTTCATTTAGTACGGCCCTTCAGAAGCTATACAGAAGATACTTACATCATGATTTCCAGAAGACAAAATAAGTACAATTAACCTGACCTTCAAATTCAAGCTATTTAATGCATTGTGATTTCTTCTGGAGCATCAGTGTTTGAACCTTTAGTGATATTTGTATATAAATAATAATAATTAATTCCCTTACAACTGAGTTAAAATTCCTTACAATTTGTATATTTGTATAGTGATATTTGAGTCACTCAGTTGTCATCAGTGTGAAAAGATGGATCTCAAAATCATACTGTCATGCTGTTTTTCTAAAGAACAATGGACAGTTTAACTGTTCTCTGCTCAGGACTCATTAATAATCATCACAAAACAAAACAAACTAAAAGTTGACAGTTGTCATCTAGGTAACGACACACAGAATTAAGAATTAAGGGTATGTAAACTTTTGAACAGGGTCATTTTTATAAATTCAGTTATTATTTTGTCTTGTGGACTATATGTAAACATATTTTATGAAAATATATTTTCCAGTTCTATCTGTCTATTACATATGCATATCAGGGGCAGGACAGTGCTAAATAAAAAATAACATGCATTTTGTGTGATCCCTCTTATTTTGGTAAAATAATTTTTGTTGTTGTTAATTGTTATTTAATTTATATTTATTGTTTCACATAAAATTGAGAATTAAAATGGCTTCAGGAAGTGCCAGTTCTCATTGAAAATGAATGGCTTCAGGATGCTTTTTTGCTGCAAGTGTAGGTGAATACCCTTAAAATGTATCATTTATACAGAGCTCCAGTCTATCTCTCACTCCTCAGCTAATGCTGCAAGTTTACATACATATAAACATCTCTTCCAATGACATGACCAATATTTCAACTCCATTTAATTAGTGTTGACACGGCTGTTTACAGTGTTCACAGCGAGTCCCACGCGGCTTCAGTCTGGATTTTGATCTTCAGCACTTGTCATTGCTTGGACTCTTTCTCCTGACATCTTTTGACATCACTTTCATCCCTCCTTAAAGCAACATATCATTTGTGAGATCTTGCTGATAAACTGATGTTAGATTTACACATGTATTTTAATGGGCACTTCTTTCCCCTTGTTTCATCAGAGCTGTGTGCATTGATGAGACGGCAGTGTTTGTGCGGATCTCCGGTGCTGTGAATGCAGAGTGTGAACTCTCGGCCTCCAGAGAGGCAGCAGGCCTCTATTAGGACATCAATCAAATGCCAGACTGTAACAGAAAGCAGCGGACCAAATGCTGTCTTGGGCAGAACATAGAAAAAACACTTCTGCAACATTTTTTTTTCAATGTTCTGCTCATGGGATATGACTTTCACGTTTGCCTCTGTCTAATTTAAATTCAGATGGGTATGGATTGATAGATTATTGTGATGATGAGACAGTTCATTATGGTTACAGTTACAGCACAATGATAGAATGAAGAAGTAGAGAGTCAGCAGCCTGGATTTCTACCAAGTAATACATCATTACTGGCCAGTCAGAGCATTCTCAGTTTTCATAATTGTATTTAACTGCCCTTTACAAAATTTCCTACAATAACCTAAAATAATTTACACCCTGGTTATCATGGCATCAGGTTTACATTTGGTTGGCTTTCTTTCACTCACATTTGACTGCTGTTACTAAGAATGTTTTTGACTAGTTATTTTTGCACTTTCAGTAAAATATAAATCTGTTTGGGCATCTAGAGGTCTAGCTTCTTAAATATGCCTGCCATTTTCTCTCAAGTTATCCATAATTTAAGTGATGTGGGGAAGCGAGTAAACATTTGTGGAATGGGGATATTTTCAGGTTAAAGAAAGAGGCCCTCCAGCTGCCCCACGGCTCAAGAAAAGACCTGAAACTGTTCATCGGCTAGTAAGAATACGAGCCGAAAATTACCCTGAGGGAAAGGATTGTCCCTCTTTTATGTTTTGACATCTTTTATAAGTTTTGACCAATTATTGATTGTGGGATGTGATTTTAGATACTAATAAATGCACATCTATCTATCTGTCTATCTATCTGTCTGTCTGTCTGTCTGTCTATTTATCTTATACAATTGTGATCATAGCTATTAAAGGGGTCATATGATGTTGCTAAAAAGAACATTATTTTGTGTATTTGGTGTAATGAAATGTGTTTATGTGGTTTAAGGTTCAAAAAACACATTATTTTCCACATACTGTACATTATTGTTTCTCCTCTATGCCCCGCCTTCCTGAAACGCGTCGATTTTTACAAACCTCATCGGTCGGAAAAGCGAGGTGTGCTCTGATTGGCCAGCTATCCAGTGCGTTGTGATTGGCCGAATACCTCAAGCGTGTGACAGAAATGTTATTCCCCTTACCATATTGTGATGCCATGTCCCGGAGTGACGAGACAAAAACATTAAAACCCATTATAAACGAGGCATTTGTTGCATCTAGTGGGGACATAATTACTGATTATAATGACTTATTCTGTCTTTTTACGCGTTGTGTTGCATCGTGCCATGTAAACATCCAAAGAGAAAGGAAAACTTGAAATCGCATCATATGACCCCTTTAAACTTTAAAATGCTAAAATCACCTGGAAACCATCATAATAATTCTGAAGTCATAAGATAGCTTTGTGTGTGAGGAACAGGGAGAATTTAAGTTAATCTTCCCTTCCAGTGAGATGTTGACTACACAACGGCTGTGACTGGATTGTTGAATTCGTTGAACAAATCCATCTGATTCATGAAGGATTCAATGTCGACCCCAGAGGGTTAATTGATCCAATTTGTGAACCAAATCAGTTTGTTGAAAAGAACTGACTCAAAAGAAGCATTCATTTACTGATTCAGTTTTCAAATTCATCACACTTACTCTCAGCAGTTCTTGAATTGAGAAATATTCTTAAATTTCTTAATTTTCTGATACTCACACAAATATTTCATATGGCTATGACTAGAATACAGAACACTAATGGTTAAAAGCCTGGAATAATTAAGATTTTATTCTTTTGTTGAAAGAAGTATCTTATGCTCACCAAGGCTGCTTTAATTTGATCAGAACTACAGTTAAAAACAAACAAACAAAAAACTTTTAACCAGGTGTACATTCTGAAAAACTCTTATTTTCCCAAAAAAAGAAGTGAACCCATTTATCTATGCTACTCTGTCATCACTGAACAAGGATGGTAACTGCAGACATCTGATCCCAGATGGTAACTCAGGTTAGCCAATAAACCGTAATGACTCTCTTCAAAACCATTCTGGAATTAAGGGTACTGGAACTGTTTAAAATTAGCTGAAGTGGTAAAATGTGATTCATAGCAATCAGAAACACATTCTCCATGGATAGTTATTTAAACCACATTATGTGTGAGAACTGTGTACACAAGCTGCTATACATTAATTTGAATGACATTATGACATCCTAATGAGCTTGATTCAACTGTGACTCTCTTCCTTACATCCCAACAATTGAATTCCTCTGCAGTCATGCTTTTCTGTGCTCACAATTGCTTTGCTCTGTCATGGCCTGAATGTGTGTGTTCCAAGTTCAAGAGCATTGAATGGCCTGACTGATGTGCTCGGTTGAGATTTTCATTTGTCTCCCACGGCGAACACCCATTTGAGTGCCAGCTGGTGCCACTCTTGCTGCCAGTCCTCACCTGGGCATCCCGGGATGCCTAATGTTGCTCTGGCATGCATCGCACATTCGTTATTTGGTCAGCTAGAGGTTTGGTTTCATTACTTCAAATTTGCAAAGTGCTAATTAGCCACCTGATCCAGCTGTGACAGAGATACCAGCTTATTTTACAACTTTCATCTCAGACATTCCACACAGCTCATGGAGACAAATATCGTCTCTCAGGAGCCATTACGGTCCCAATCAAATACACTCCTAAAAAGGTTCTATATTGGCATTGATAATTCCATGAAAAGCAAAATAAACAGTAATTTCACAATGATTATAAAGTCTGTGCGCTACACTACATTCTTTATTATTAAATGAAGTGATTAGAACAACGTCAGTCTTCATTAATCTACACATTTTTAGGAAATAATGGGTTCACAGCGAATCATCAGAACTACTTCAGTCAGACAGTAATATCGTGCTTTACCTGGAACGCTAAAGCTGCACTAGGTATACATCACATATTAGCACAAAAACTTGATATTTTGAGCACTCAATTGAAAATGTACACATAACGTATCAATCGTAGGCTACTTACAGGTTGTGCTTCGGAGAGCTTGTTAGTCCAAATTAAGAAGATTAGAAGCCAACGAAGATAAAAGCCAAGATTAGAGAAGCAGTCCTTGGTAAAATGACATGCACACAACAAAAGGTTCACATTGTATTTCTGTGGTATGCTTGAACACAGCATCTTCTCAACATGATGTAAACACACTAACTAGTCTAGCGGAAGTGTTTGTGGGCAGGTCAGACTCTGTTCGTATTTCGCGGGCAGGCAGTAGCCCCTTCATCTCCGGGCAGGCGGGGATTATGCAAATGTGTTACCTAGTGACGTATTCCGGTAACAGGCAAAAGATTTGAAAATATGACAATTCGTTTAGGCGATTCAGAACCGACTCTCTCTTTTGAGAGACAATATCTTTATTTATCATGCACTTTTTTGATTAACAACTTTGCAGAGTGTTTTCATTTAAGGATAGCTACGTTATAAACTGCAAAAGAGATATTTTTCAAAAACCCATATGACCTGCTCTTTAAAAACCATAAAACCTTTCCATTGCACAAACAGTTCTTATACTGGAAGTGAAGAAATTGCCATACAGACGTAATCTTAAAACAATGACCTACTGTAGTCAGCTTTTTTTCCCCCTTCAAAATAAAGCAAATTTGCTTGAGGAACTTGTTCAATTCAGTGTCCCAGCCTGGTCTGGTCTGCTCTGCTGGTTTTTTAATGGTTTTTAAGCAGTACTTGGCTGCTCTGGCTCAGTTTGCATAACTCAGCACAATGAAATTAGGCAAAACAAAGCAATTGTTTGTTTTTGTGCATGTACTTGCTCATTTCATACAAAGTGGTAATTCAGTTACACAATATAAAAATTCAATGTTTAAAATGAATAGATTTTTTATTTTTTTTTATCTTAGCATTTCCAGGTTTAAATTCTATTTTGAATCCCTTGATTTTCAATGTGCTCTCTGATGTTTGGACCCCACTGTATGAGTGAACTAAATAACTTGCTGAAGCATCATTTCTGGTCCACCTTGAATATGTATTTATAGAGAAGAGCCTCCACAAGTCACTTATCTTAATCCTCTGAAGGAGGGGAGGTAGGAAGTCGGATAGAACGTCAGTATACGCATCTGTTCCCCCAGATTACTTCACGTATGGAGATTTGAGCCGGTGCCAAAAAATCTCATTTGACAGAAAACATGAACAGCAGAATTTGTTATTCTTATCCCTTAATGCATCTTCTTTTACATTTAGGATGTACAAGTGCTTAGTTAAATTTTCAAATTCCACAAGATGTTCTTAGAGAAGAACATGATTAAGACGTTCAGTTAAGATGATTAACTGATAATATTTTAATATTATCAGTTAATCATTTTTCAAATGTTAAGTTGTTACTTTATATTAATAGTTTAACTAATATTTGTCATAATTTTAAATAAGTAATGTAAATAAAAATATTCTGCTATATTAAATAAATGTATTATTTAATATTATTTAAATAGTACACAGAAAAAAGTTGTAGAATCCATTTTCACTCAGAAATTGCTAATAAATTGCACAAAAATTTACAACAGCAAGTAACACGTTGAATTGAAGTTTTGAAATAAAAAATCTGAAATAATATTTTCTTGTAAAACATACTGCAATAATCATTGTTTTGTTTGCAACTTCAAAAACTCTTTATATACAGTACATAATATATGAAATATACTCTCTTTAAAGCTATTTTAAGCATTTTAACATCCAAGAAAATGACACATCACCTTTAAGAAATAACTAGCAAGATAACAATCCATCTTCTTGATTTCCAGTGCAACAGCAACGTGAAAGGTTTTAAAACCAGGTGTGAAGTTTCAAGAAATCTCAAAAAAACATCCCAGGTAATTTTAGCCAAGTCACTCCAGGACTCTACTCCGGCAGATGGCCTGCTTTTGAGCTTTAATCAAACCCTGTGAAAAACAGCCTTCCAACAGTAGAGGGGAAAAATATCCACCTAACTACTGCCCCCGGTGTACTTTTTCATAAAAAAGCAGATCCAGCTCAGCGTGGGTTTTTCTGTCAATATTTTTTTAGAGTATGCCCAAGTAATGTAAGCAGTAGCAGGCAGTCTCTATGGGAACACATTTCAAATGTCCCTTTTAGACTTGCACTCTATTAATTTGCTCCTTGTTTTCTTTAAAAAAAAAAAATAACACTTGCTTTCTAATCTTTTTGTATTCTATCTGTTTTCTTTTCATTTATTATACAATTAACAAAAGCAAAAAAGACCTCTAACACTAGCTTGCTCTATTCTTTTTCTATTCTATCTGTTTTCTTTTTATTTATTATATTATTTTAAAAAACCCTTGCTACGTGTACTGCGTTAAGCTAACTGAGACTTGTTATAGCACTTGTATGTCATTGCTCTTTTGTTGATTTTGATTGCTTCCATTGTCCTCATTTGTAAGTCACTTTGGATAAAAGCATCTGCTAAATGACTAAATGGAAATGGAAATGATTGGCCTAAATACAGCAGAGAGACACCTGTCCCCTTTAATACAGCAGGTTTGACAGATTCGAATTAAAAATACACTGTTGCTCTCTAGGACACGGGTATAATTTACTCATTTACTCATTAATTTGTAATTAAAGCTTTCAAGCATACCTGTGAGAGAAAAAGAGAGAAATAGCTCCAATGCAGAAAACACCAGCTGCATCTTTCATGGTCCTGTTGATGGTGTGACTCTTCCATATATCAGGTGATCAGCCAGGCCAGTGGGAGCACGTCCCACCACAGGGTGGAGAATTACTTCATTCCCCTTATAAGCTTTACCATCAATCACATCAGGTATGAGAGAAAAAGAGACCTCCACTGCTCCCAATTGTTAAATCGATTGACAGCCCTTATTTTTTTTCCATACTTTTCAAGTTCTCTGTTGCAAGAAATCATCTAAAGCAAAAACCCACTTCACTGTGTATTTTACAATTGAAAACAATCCAATTGAATGTGGGTAAAATGTCATTTTGGGGAAGTAGATTTAGCAGGAATTCAGTGAACTGAATCCATGAATAAACATCACAACAGAAGTGGTCTTGAATTGTAAATTATTTGATTAAATTGTAGTTGAAGATTACAGTGTGTATTTCCCTGAACCTTTTACTGTCTTCTGGTAGATAAGGGATGTTCAGGATTTGATGTCTGGCGAATAACAAGTGAAAATATTCAATTGTTCGCTTCTCTGAGAGCCCTGGACACAATGTTCTTTGTGCGTACAGCAGGTTCACGTTCAATGGAATGTGTGCACACAGAGACTTCACACATACATGTCTCACTGCCACAGAAATAAGGTGTTCATTTAACTGTAAGAAGCAAGAAATATGTTTGATCAAGTTTTTTTCTTGCCATTATCAGAGCAAAACACTGGGTTATTGGTTTTGATTTTAGAATCTTCAGTGTCCTTCAGAGCTCAGGAAAAAGCCTGTAAATCATAAACTTGTCGAATAGATCACTTCCCATCTGGTTTCATCAGAACTGGACTGAAATTGGGGAACTGAGGTTGCTGATGCTGAACATTTATAGTGCATATTTCTGCTTACCATAACTGTTGTCATAGTGGAGACAGTGGAAGGACCAAAGCAGATAGAATCAAGCACATCAATTTATTATGTGTTGACTGTTGAGTAAAGATATAGCGTTCTGTTGGAGGAGGGCATAATTTTTTATTTTTTTATTTTTGGAAGGAGAACTAATTTTGTGTCCAACTGGGCAAAAAAGAAAGGTTTGGAATAGAACTCACTATTTAGACATTGTCTGTCTTTTTTACATAGCATCAAGCGGATAATATTGCTGATAAAAAAGTCTAATAGCTTCTGTGCTGTTTTCTTCATTGCTTTACAACTGAGTAGGAGAACGAATATGGTGCTGTAAAAAGTCATACAACCATTACATCTAATATAATAAACCAAGCAGAACATGTTCATTGGCTGAAGGCTTTAGGATCATATTGTACTTTTCCACTAGATGTGGGATGCATTATGTGTTGGAAGAGAAAATCTGAATTTGATAGAAGTTGTGCGACCCCTAGAGGACGCAGTGTCTCGTTCCCTACTCAGGGAACCATGGTTACATAAGTAACCTGAGACGGTTTCTTGCATGAATCAGAACTGACACTTTTAATCATTTAGCAGATGCTTACACTTTTAAAAATAACCATTAGGCAGCCGTGGCCTAATGGTTAGAGAGTCTGACATATAACCCAAAGGTTGTGGGTTTGAGTCTTGGTACCGGTATTTATTGTAGGTGGGGGGAGTGAATGTACAGTGCCAAAAATGGCTGCCCACTGCTCTGGGTGTGTGTTCACAGTGTGTGTGTTCACTACTCACTGATCTGTGGCCACACATCACATCACGTCACTTTCAAATAAAGGTTCTAAAAGGGATTTTTTGCAGTGATTCCATAGAATCATTTTGGTTCTCCAAAGAAACTTTCTGTGAACAGTTCTTTAAAGAACCATTTTCCACTACAAAGAACATTTAGTGCAATGGAAAGGCTCCATGGACGTAAAACGTTCTTCATGGGACCATAAAGAACCTTTATTTTTAAGAGTTTCTTTCCAGAGTGACTTAGAAATGAGGAAAAGCATGAGCAATATATTATAAAGAAGCTAACAGTATTAGCAGCAGTGCGATACTGAATTTCAAGTGTGAATCAGACTAGTAAAAAAAGCTTCAGCAGAAGTGTGGATATGTAGAAAATGGGGAGAAGATAATTTATTGTTGTTAATAGGAAGTGGTTTTATTTATGGTTGCGTATTAATGAATTGAAAATATGCTTTCCTTCACTGTCATTTGTCACCCAGACATATTTGGAATACCCTCCTTAAACCAAAAGAGAAGATTAAGAAGAAAGCATTTGATTTAGAATGCGGCCTCAACTAATGTGGACTTTTAAACCTTTAGGGAGTAAGATCACAGTATATCTGCCTACTGTATTTCAGAAAACTTGAAGTTACAAAAACATCCTCTTCCATATGCTTAATCCCATAGGGCTATCTGTTGTTGTTTTTTTTTCTTAAAAATAAATAAATAAAAATTAATCCACTTATATACTTATGAGACTCTAATGACAAATACAAAAAATTCAGGCGGTTTATACTTAGATCACATTTTCAGGAAGAATACAAATAAAACACAAGTATTGAAACAAGTATCGATTGAATCTGTAATCTTCTGACACATTCAACAATTCGTTTCCTCCGCATCACCCTGGTGCCATTTTGGAGAATATCCGCTGGACATAAAACAATGCTGTTCTGTGTCAGCTGCTGTCTGTTTCCTACATTGTTGTGATTTGATCTGAACGGAAACAGGGTATTCGGGTGGCACAGCTGACACAGAACAGCATACGTTGTTTTACGTCCAGCGGATATTCTCCAA
>NW_015624541.1:71919-75140 GCF_001515625.1 Sinocyclocheilus rhinocerous | reverse complement strand
GACCCTCCCATAGACAGCAATGTAATTACCACGATCAAGGTGCAGAAACGTAGCAAGGAGATCGGTAAAATAACCCATGTGACATCAGGGGTTCGACCTAATTTTACGAAGCTACGAGAATACTTTTTGTGCACAAAAGAAAAAAAAAAATTATGGTTGAACCCCTGATGTCACATGGATTATTTTACAGATCTCCTTGCTACGTTTCTGGACTTGGGAACATTTCAGTTGCGTTGCTGTCTATGCAGGGTCAGACAGCTCTCAGATTCCATCAAAAATACCTTAATTTGTGTTCCGAAGATGAACGAAGGTCTTATGGGTTTGAAACATGAGGGTAAGTAATTAATGACAGAATTTTCATTTTTGGGTGAACTAACCCTTTAAACTCAGTGACATACATCTTCTATTATTCACTTCAGATAGAGATTCCAGTCTTTTTAGTTGACAGGGCACGTCTGCCTCAGACAAGTGGAATGGATTATGAGCCCCATGATGAGCCCTATTGATTGGCTGATGCTATCTGTCTATTAACTTAAGGTTGTGCTCTTCTAGCAGTATGGATGTGTTTCGTAATGAGCCAGAGCCTGTGAGCTAATGGATCATTTTTGCTCCAGACAGTTTGCACATCATAGGCAACCTGGAAGTATCAGAGAATTTTGAACCTGTGATTTCCATGTAGATAGAAATAGATTTAATATAAATATTAATAATAAATAAATAACCCAACTCCTAATGGCGTTGTTGTAATTTGAAGTTAATTGAGGAGGAATCATTAATTTAAAATATTTATTATATATTTTTGATCTGAAACAGATCTAATTTGATGCAAATCACTCCACCAATTAGTTTGAAAAAGCCCGGGGGTGGGGGGTTTGGGAAGGATTTTAGTCGATTTGCCGTATACACAAATACAGAGAATCAAAAATTAAATTAAAGGGCAGTATTTAAGGCCGTTAAGTAGTAGTACTGTTAAGTAGTAAAAATGCTGATGAAATTTAGCAACCTGACAAAAACTGCAGCATACAGTTTTGCCCACAAATGATTTGTTTCTCATCTGTTCACTGATAAAGGTTAGGTCAAAGCATATGAGGCATTTCAAACGGAGTCATGAATCATAGGCTAACATACCTGACAGGAGTGTAATGTACGGATGACACGGTTGCGGTTTACAAGTGGCAAATGTGAGCATGTGCATGTAAATCATATATAATTAATAAACCTGGACAGTTGGAGCATAAGGATGAACTTCATCTGCCCTAGCCAGACAAATCACCAGACTTTAATATTATCAAAGCACTGTGGTTTGGACAGTTTTGGTGAGAACAGTGAGGATCTCTGAAGCAACTGGCAGATGTTCTGACAAACAACATTCAACTGGAGAGTGGAGGCTATTCAAAAGTTGTATGAATCTTTTCTAGGAAGGTTGGAAGCTGTATTAAACCTGACATTTCTGGGTAATAGAAATGCTTTAAGTACACCCACATTATGCACTTTACTTTTCTGTGTAATGTGAAGTGGTGTGACTCATTTTGACTTGGTGCATTGTGGTTATCTTTTGATGTGTTCAAGCTAGTCTCAAACCTCAGGTAAACTATAATCAAAAGAGTGACTTTGTTCTAACATTAAACGCATACTGCAGCATGTTAATAAAGGCAAGGATGAATAGAATGCCATCATACACTGAGGAAATGGCTCACCTAGGTGTTTTAGATGTTTCATACCCGACTGGTTTTATATTCATTGCTTAGATGTTCAGGTTGAATAATTGTATTTTTATATATTAACAAGCTGTGGAAGCTTAATTTCTGAAACAGTTTAAATGATGTACGATACTTGACAAGATGATTTGAATACAAGCAGAATATAAATTCATGTTTAACCTTACTGTACCTTTTCAATTTTCTTTCTTATTTATATGTTTATGGTTAACCTTATTTGAATATTCCTCCCCAAGGGTACACTAATTGAAAGAGTGGAAAAAGGAAGATAATTATTCTCTCTGGAAAAAGTTCTGCTCACAAACCAAGAAAGAAGGAGGTAAATTCCACCTGTTGTTCTAACGACTATATAGACTTTGAACATGTTCTTGCTAAATTAAGTAGTTTGTTGTAATGAGATATTGTCCTCATTTGGAGACAAATTAGATTTAGTTTATGATGGTGTGGGTCAACTATATTTGTCAATCTGTCATGTCTTGTATTTATATAATTAATCATCCAGACCTCAAGTAAACAATTTTGGCATTTTAACTTCACAATGGAATACATTTATTAATAACTTAAGCAAAAGAAAAATGGCACCTGTATGACTTTTTCCCTACCTAATTAAAGACAAGCTATTTAAAAAAAAATCCCGACAGGATGCATTTTGTGCTAACTTTTGTGACTTCTAGACATTTGTGACCTTTATATTACAGGTGGAATGTAACAAGAGCTGCAGTACATGCCAAATGGCTTGTTAAAAGTTCACATGAGAGTGAATTAGTCCACTCTCAATATGCCGTGGACAAATTAGCATCAAACCATGCAGCTAAGTTGAGAAAATCCAACACATTTAAATTTAGCCACTTACATGACCTTTCCAAGCAAATGATTTGATTGCTTTCCCACAGATGTGATAGTAACAGGTGCATGACTGTTAATCATTGCTACTTATTAAGAGAAAGAATATAGTAATCTCAACGTGTTAAAGGGGTCATCGGATGCCCATTTTCCACAAGTTGATATGGTTCTTTAGGGTCTTAATGAAAAGTCTATAACATACTTTGGTTAAAATTTCGCAAAGGTAGTGTAAAAAACACATTTTTTACCCCGTCAAAATCAGCTCTGTTTTCAGCAGTGGCGGCTCGTGGGTTTTAAAATAGAGGAGGCACACTAATTGTATTGGTCTGGGATCACTTTTATGTTCAACAGACGAAATAAACAAATTCAGGTTTAAAACAACTTGAGTAAATGATGGCATACAAATGAAACACTATGACAGAATTGAAAGACAGATGACAGAATTTTCATTTTTGGTGAACTATTATTTTGATGTTAATAAAACAACAAAACACAGAAAAAAATCTGCTCACTGCTCTTGACTGATGAACTTATCATCAGTCAGTTGCTTTTAAAAAAGTATAATTGATGTATATAGTGTATATAGTGTTTTATGTTAATATTTGTTCATTCAATTTCTTGAATGTTACTGCTAAATACTGTACCTGAAAAATAAAGCAC
>NW_015624541.1:63546-71437 GCF_001515625.1 Sinocyclocheilus rhinocerous | reverse complement strand
TTTATGTTCAACAGACGAAATAAATTAATTCAGGTTTAAAACAACTTGAGTAAATGGTGGTATAAAAATGAAACACTATGACAGAATTGAAAGACAGATGACAGAATTTTCATTTTTGGTGAACTATTATTTTGATGTTAATAAAACAACAAAACACAGAAAACACTGCTCTCACTGCTCTTGACTGATGAACTTATCATCAGTCAGTTGCTTTTAAAAAAGTATAATTGATGTATATAGTGTATATAGTGTTTTATTTTAATATTTGTTTGTTTTATTTGTATATTATGTGTATTTGTAATGTATATCTTTTTTCTTATTTTCGCATTATGGGTTTGTTTGTTTTGGACTAAAGTGGTAGCCCTCATTACCTAGGCCAAACTGTTTTGTTGTTGCACACACACACACTGTTTTATTCTCATTTATTCAGTTTATTCATTTATTCAAGACTGTCCCTATTGTGAGTGTACACTGCATGTCCCTCGCTCTTTTTCTGCATCCTTCCTTACTCACTACTTGCTATCCTCTTATCATTCTCTCCCTTTTGTTCTGTGATGTATTAACTAATGGTTTCATGCATGTTGCTGAATGATAGTGGAGACCCATATGGTCTCAACCTTCATGTTCAGCCTTAGTAGCTCTCTTTTCCTCTCCGCTTTATTATTCTTCCTCTCTTCATTCTTCCTACAGTGTAAAGCTTGTTTGGAGAATTTTTATTGAATTAACCACATGATATGCTGATTATTAATCAAATTAATCTCAGCTAATCACATAAATCAATATTTGGTGTGAAAAGCTCCCAAAGATAATTAAAGATGATTTAAGGCATTACATTATTGTAGCAGACAAGTAAATCATTAAATATTACAAAAAGCTTGAAAGATTTAGAATTTTTATTAGATTTTTTTATGTACTTATTTATGCATTTATTTATTTATTTTATTGCAAATTGAACATAAGCCTACTGACCTACCACCCATTATTTTTAGACAATTAAACAGCATTAATCTTGTGTTATGCCTTTCTAATCTAGTTTAACACAATGATGATGCCATTTTTATATAATCACACAATAAGCTTATATAAGCATATATAAGTATAAACAGCAAAAAATATTGGGTAAAATAATCAATTTTAAAAACCATTTTCATGAACACTTCAATATTTATTGAATTAAATTTCTAATCAGCAAAATTAGAGAGCTCTAGAATTATTTATTTATTTATTTATTTATTCTTCAGCATCTGCTTATCACTGGCTTAGAGTAATAGTGTGCATAATTTAAACATTTTGAAATTGTTTTTATGCTTTGAATAAGCATAAATATGTGTAGCACATTGAAATATTGGGTAAACTAATCCATTTAAATTGAGCTATTTCTTTAAATAATTTTCAATATTTAATGAATAATATTTTAATTACAATAATTAGACATCTTTAGATTGTATATACTGTATGTATGTATATATATATATATATATATAGAGAGAGAGAGAGAGAGAGAGAGATAGAGAGAACATAAGCCCACTGGCCTATTAGTCCTTAATTAATAGACAGTTAAACAGCATCCACTGCATGTGTATTTTGCATTTCTAATGTAGTTTAACACAATATACCTTTATATTTTAGAATAGTGTGCAGAAGGTCATAACATTGAGTTACACCCAATTTGTCATCTTTGTTTCTGCAATGAGGTCAATATGTGTTTCTGATCATTTTTTTGGGTAACACTTTAGAATAAGGAACACTTATTCACTATTAACTACGACTTTTCCCTCGGTTAATTCCTAACTTGCTGCTTATTAGTTAGTAAGGTAGTTGTTAAGTTTAGGTATTGGGTATGATTAGGGATGTAGAATAAGGTCATGTAGAATAAGGCATTAATATGTGCTTAATTAGTACTAATAAATGGTAATAATAATATTAATATATAATAATATTCTAGTAATATGCATGCTAATACAGTAAGCAACTAGATAAGAGACCCTAAAATAAAGTGTTACCAATTTTTGTTTCTGAGTAAATTGTTATATGTATATCATTAATATCACTATATATTATTAATATTATTTTATATACTATTTATTAATATTGTTTTTTTTACCCCTCTATATCTTATAGCCTGGTCTTATAATATCTTGTAGCCTAGGGTTCTACATTAAAACAACTACAACGGCATGCTGTTTGAATTAGGTACTTTTTTATTGATGTGAAATTGTAGCAAACATGTCAGCACTCTTAACAACAGTTATTAGCGGAATACATTAATAAATGACAATTGACATTGAACATGAATAAATACATAAAAAGTAAAACAAAATAGAAATAGACAATAGATGTGATGAGGACCAAGTTCCATATCTTCACAATCCTCTATGATACCTTTAAGTCCATAATTTTGGTGTGATTGAGTGGCAATTTCTCTGCAGATGATGAGGTTGTGTGATGCATCTGAAATACACAGCTGAGTTGTCCATTTGTTTATATAAAAACAATTAAGTTCACGAAGGCCATAAGTAGCAAAAATGGACAGTATTATAATGTTAAAAGGAAAAATGGTGTAAAGTCATGGGTTTGTTTGCAAACCAGTTACAATTTTGAAGTTAAATTTGTATTCAAATTTAATTTTAGCATAAAAGGATTCTTCAGAATGATATGGTTCTAAAAAGAACCGTTACTACATGTAAAGTACCTTTAAAGAACCATCTTTTTTATGGATCTGACTGTCACCAGTGTGGATATAGCCTGACTGCCTTACAATTGAACAGCCATCAGTGGCAGACATTGTGGACCGAAAACACAATGTGCACAATACTACACACAAACACAAGCACACACACAAGCGTGCGCGCACACACACACACACACACACACACACACACACACACACACACACACACACACACACACACACACACACACACACACACACACACACACACACACACACACACACACACACACACACACACACACACACACACAGCTGCTAACTTGCTTAGTTTAGCAGAACCACAGAGCTCATGTTAGAAGCTCAGACTGTCAAAACCCAGTCAAAAAGAATGTAAATGTGTCAACAGTCTCTGGGTGACATGTGATACAACAAAGAGCTTCTTGCAAAATATCTTATGTTATAGTATAGCTAACTTCCTCTCAGCGTCATGTTCAAATTGTTAGTAACCTCACTTTCTGGTTTCAAAAATTGAAAACGAGGAATCAGTAGTCAGCCAGCACTTAAGTATATCACTTAAAATCTAATGGACATGAACTTAAAAGCCTTTTAATTATAATGGAAAACAAAATGTACTCTATGTAATAACCAACTGATTTCAAGTGTAACATTTTATAGGTTAAAAGGAATGTCTTGGGTCTAAGTTCAGCTATTCACTATGGCCACTTGGAGACTTATGTTAACGTTAGTCAGTTTCTATGACAACCTCTCGCCTCTGTTGGCCTGTTCCTATTCCCAATTCATTTCATGGGTTCTCTCACAGATACGAATTATTAACCACCCCTATTTTTCAGATGCTGTTGGAATTGATGGAGGCCTCTGTGTCATATATCAGTATCACTTGTGCCTGCATGTTGGTATGAATTGAGACAGGCTGCAGTGATGTCTCAACAAACCACCATGGTGCACCATTCACAACTGAAATGAGAATGTCTTTTGGAAATTGAAGTAGAAGTTGAAATGAGGTAGCAAACTAGATCCCGAATTGTAATTAGAATTAATTCCAGAAAGTAGAACTGAAATAAAATGAAATTCAAATAAAAAATTTAGTTTTAATAATACATTTAATTTTTCATAATTTCTCAGTTATCCATGTTCAGTTAAAAAACTTAAGGTAATAATTAACTTAATAATTATAAGTAAATAAGTAAATGCACCTATACAATTTATTTAGAATAAATGTATTATATGGTATATTATATACATCTATATTATATGATTTCATTTTAGAGTTCATTTATATTTCTTATTCAATTTAATTATCCAAGATGCTCTGATATACTTAATATATTATAAAACCAGTAGATTCCAAATTTGATATATTTAAATAATATTTTATTCTAATTAATAATGCTGTATGATTTATTCAGTGTGGCAGATATTTCAAAACAGTTTTGATGGCTGTTAATTATGATTCAACAAAGTAGTTTACACTGCGCTCTTTCGTCTCCTGTTATCATATTTTTTTATACATGAGTCAGTATAGCTTGCATAACAACCTTAATGGTGTTTCACACTCAGAACTTAAGATTTAATGAAAAGTTACATAATTAACTAATTAAACGTTTTTAAAAAGTATTAGTCACATGGGGAAAAATACATGGGGTCACATGTGATTAATAAAAACACTAGATTAACTTACAAAATAGATTTTTTAGTGTAAATTGCCATTGCTATTTTATTATTATTATTAATTATTATTATTTATCATCATTGACAGAATGAAACTTATTTGTTCAGTATGATCATATTTTGCCTAGAGCCAGTAAATTTTGATCTGTTTTTGTCATGATTGGGTCCAGTGAGTGAAGAGTGGGAAACAGAAAAAAAACGAAGTGGAGCTGAAAGCTGGAATTTGGCAGAGTAAAAATACACTATATGCAACTGGCCAGATTTGCTCTGAAACATTAGCCACTGAATATTAACTTCAAATTCAACTCATGAACTGAAAGGGAACGGGTTCTTAAATTCTGCATTTTACTGCATTTACTACAGAATGTGTGAGCTTGTGTTTATAAGAGAGAAGAAAGGACACTGTGTTCATAACAAGACTTAGGCCCATGCCAGAGATTTATCATTAGGGAAATATTGTTAATCCTGTGACTCGAGGGGTTGGAGACACATGAAGCTTCTTTCTCTGGTATGCTTGTTAGCAGTGTTCGAACTATGTTCGTGCGCTTGCGCGTGCCTCAAAAAAAGGCTTACAATGACTTACAAAGATACATAACAGCTACAAGTGTATGCACTACTTGCTTTATGCAAGCACTATATAGGATAAATCACTATACAGGATTTACCCTATTATACTTTATCGACACGAATTGATAGGTGAAACAACAAACAGCCACCCACAAATAGTCTATAAACAAAGCATCAGGCTGTCTTTGAATCTACGATGATCACATTACACAAAACTGAAACTGCACGTCAAAATAACACATTGTCAATATTTTTTGAGACCCCCCAAAATTTCACAAATCCCGTTTTCAGGGGAGCCCATGTCTTATTAAGGGGAGCCGAGCTCCCCCCAGCTCCCCCGTAGTTCGCACCCTGCTTGTTAGACCAAGCCAGATATGTGGTAGGGGACCATTGATGCCAAATTAAAATCTCTTTCGTTTAAATCGCCGTCATGCATGGATGAATGATATTTTTGCAATTTTACACATAATAATCCACGATGATCACATTACACAAAACTGAAATTGCACGTCAAAATAACACATTGTCAATATTTTTTGAGACCCCCCAAAATTTCACAAATCCCGTTTTCAGGGGAGCCCATGTCTTATTAAGGGGAGCCGAGCTCCCCCTAGCTCCCCCGTAGTTCGCACCCTGCTTGTTAGACCAAGCCAGATATGTGGTAGGGGACCACTGATGCCAAATTAAAATCTCTTTCTTTCTCTGCCTCTGTCATTTTGGATCATTCTTAGATATGAGACAACAGTTGCACTGGAGAAATAACATTCATTTAACATTTGCACCAGCGTTTGTCTGAACTAACACAAGAGGTCTGGAAATAAGTATGATGAATACAATGGTAATGGGACTTTGACTGTGAAATATTGAGCATTTGTTTGTCTGTTTGTTTCTGGTGCCAGAGGCAGGAGTATAGCATTATTAGAGCTGAAATTATACTAAATAAAAGAGCATGCAGGTGTCAAAATGCAAATGGTAAACATAAAACACAAAGGAATGTTTTGGAGGCGTACGATTCTGGCTCGTGTGCAGAATCTGTCTGGAAGCAGCCCAAAAATAAAATGTTTTTAACAGTTTTAGGCAGCTGCTCTGAACAGAGGGCATCTCTATTTCTGCCCAATATCAGAGACTCTGGCTGCAGTCCCACAGACATGCTCCACAACCAGGGTCAAATGTGTTAGTGTGGGATTTCTCATTAGACTAGACTTCAAAAATAGGGGAAAAAAGCTATGTATTAAAAAATAATAATAATAACTTTTTTTAAAAATCGAATGCTATACTAAATGACATTATCATATGGTAAACATTTTATTTTAAGAATGAAAAATTTAATTTTACTGTAAAACGTTGTTGCAAATTACCTTTTCATTTTGTACTTTTTTTAAACATTCAAATTTTAAGTCATATTTTACATTGTTTTGGAGTTATGTGCATTACCTAGATGCTGTTTGACCTCGTATTGGGGAGCACTGGGAGCTGCAATTGCTTAATATATAAATATACTACAAAGAATATTCATAAAATTGTAATATTATATAATGTAATGATGTATAGAGTAATGAAATGGGTTAGTCGATCTTCATCGACAGGATAGTCTGATTCAATAGAAAAGATAAAACCTCCAAGTCAAAAGTCTATATCTTTTATATATGTTATATCTTTTATATCTATATCTATGGTTATATCTATCACCATAATTTGGTGGATGCCCTTGGAAAAGTTAAAGCTAGAAATCTTGATGTCAAAATAATAAGCTTATCAGCAGATCATCAGCATGTTGACTTTTCAGATGTAGTTTTTTTATGATCTTGTATGTGTTGTATTCTTGCTGAAATCAGAAAATGTTAGGTAGAGGTGACACTTAATAATGCCGGTTGTTCCTTTGAAAACACTTATCAGCCAATGTTAAATTGTTGTTTGAGAGGCTGAATTTGCAACCTAATATCATGATAACAAATGTGCAATGTGCAAAGCTGCAATGAGGAGTCTGTGAAATTGTGACTTTGGGGAAAATTTCTCATCTGTATTTCAACTGTGAATGTATCTTGAGCCCCACCGTTGAGAGCTCAGAGCAACATCCACTTTGTATATCTGAGGCCTTGAGTCCCACAGAGAGCTTTGACTGCTCCTTTCAGAGAGAGTCCTCTGTGTTCTGTGACCTTCAAATTAAACAGTTGCTATAACATTCTGATCTCTCTCTCTCACACACACACTTGATTTGTAATCACTGTCCTTTTGAGAAACATGTATCATCATCAAAGAAAAACATTTTGACCTTATTGCTCGATTTGGGTTTATCCTTGTGAATACTGTTGCCTTACACTCTGTAATCTCTCCCGTTCTTTATTTAACAGAGGCCAATTGTTTGTGCTCCGTAAATGAGACAATGAATTATTGAAAGATCAAAGTACAATGAGGCTCATTTTAGAGTGGAAATTGAGTGCTTAGCATATTGACATTTATCATGAATAATGTCATTTTCTACACTCACAGTCAGTAATTAATTTCTTCCAATTGTTCATTTTTTAAAATCTCAACAATGATACATGCAGCATGCAACAATGTTATAGTGACCTTACACATTATCAGACTCACCTTTTGTATGCAAATGGAGAAAAAAAAGTATATTATGTTGCTAGCAGTGAGAACATTAACTTCTAGCTTTAACTTGTTTGTATTAAAACTTGTGTTTTTGAAAGAAGTCTTTTATGCTCATCAGTGCTGATATATATATTTATACAACATGCAGTTCGTTCTGGTTCTCAAATCTGATTGGTTGAGAGCCGTGAGATATTATACTGGTATCGCTACAGGAACGCTCTTTCACAATTTTGTATCACTCCGCTTGTTCTAGCCGGGTCTATGTTTTTTTTTTTATTATTCACTGAGTTAATCGTAGAGTACGTTAGTTAATATAAGAAGAAACGTCTAGCTTCGCGGTCTCTCTCTCTCTCATTTGGATGC
>NW_015624541.1:54895-63494 GCF_001515625.1 Sinocyclocheilus rhinocerous | reverse complement strand
CAGCCATGCTGATATAGAGCCGGTATCGCTCTCGTACTCGAGTGATATTGCTCATATATATATATATATATATATGTTTATTTATTTATTTATTTTTCATGTAATTTGTTCCTGTGATGGCAAAGCTGAATCTTCAGCAGCCATTACTCCAGTCTTTGGTATCACATGATCCTTCAAAAATCATTCTAATACGCTGATATTTCATATTATTATCAATGCTGAAAACCGTTGTGCTGCTTTTCTGCAGAACAGCATTTATTTGAATAGAACTCTTTTGTAACAATGCTCAAAGTCTTAATATTTCCTTGCTTTCAAACTTTTAAATGTTAATGTCTGAAATAATTATTTGTAATATGTGTTGCCTGTGGATGGACAGTAATTCTGACATCACACATTTCTGCTTTCAGTGTTTTCTTTGCAGATCATTTAATAGCCAGTTTTTCTATGCCTATTTCTATGTCTTTTATGATCATGTCAACAATTTCAGATAAATACACTTCCAAATAGCACATCAATTACCTCAGTTGGTTGGTTTGTTAGTCAGATCTAGTCCTTTTGAGTGAGCAGTTCTTGGCCAGAATATGCTGAAAAGTAGTCCAAACTTAATTGTCAACATTCTTGCTACACAGCATTAGAGGTCACATCCAGAGATTTTTCCTCTCTTGACGGACAGCTCTAAAGATACGATGTGGCTTATTTCAATAGCAGCCATCTGATCATGTCATAGGTAATTTTACTGGACCAAACTGCACATCTAAAAGTAGAAAAGAGGGGTCCAAGATGAGTCAGATGCTCCCATATTTCTCCAGTTCTGGGCTTTCCAGCATATTTGCAATTGCTTTATATGCGCCATGTCTGGAAGTGTCAGTAGGAGATTTAAAGGGTTTGAGGCAGCCAGACAGGAGCCCATTGCCCAGAGCCAATCCCTCCTGAGGTCCTTCCTGTATCCCACTGCAGGTGCCATTCCCAAACTTGTCAGTCTGTGTGGGCAGATGACTGCCAGAAATGTTCTTTCAGGATTTTAACACACTTCCTATTTTCCCACCCATCTCTAAATGCTCTTTGTGCCACTAATACGCTGATCTGCTGGTATTTTGCAGCCTTGTTTGTGTGGCAAGTCACTCCTTTTGTTGAGGAATCCAGCACAGATGGCAGACGCTGTTTGCACTGGTTCACTGAAAGCCATGTCACATATTTCCAGTTGTAGCGAATCAGCTCAAAGGGGAAATATGAATAATTAACATGGTAGGATTACATATAGGTAAGATGACAGGAACGAGTGGTTCCATCATAAGCCTGCATAAAACAGTATACAATATAAAAGACAATATACAAGGACAGTAACAACATACACAATGACCTGAAGGATATGCGTGTTCATTCAAAGAAAGGTTTTCCTATGAATTAATTAGAGAAGAGTCCATTTTGCTGTGCATTATGTGTCTTTCCTATGGAAAATGTAGTGAGTTTCTCTACCCACATTCCTTTGGGCAATAAAACCAGTGATATCAGCATTGGTTGCCATGGAATCAGAGGCCTGTTCGTTCGCAGACATCCTGGCACCCAGCATGTTTATTGGGTGAGGGGTCTGTGATTATTTGTTAATCTAATGAATAATTGATTTGTTAAATCAAATGAAAAATGGTGTGTCTGATTGGTCCAGACACTACACAGTGTTTTCCTTTTTTTTGTTTTTTTAGATGTCTGTCTCACTGAAAGAGTCCAGAATGAACGTCAGAGAGCAACAGGGCATTCTCACAGCAGCCAATCAAGGTGCTAAAGAGAATTTGACGATTCAGGGCCACAGATAAGTGGGAAAAACTCTACACTTTTATTGATACTATTATTTATATATATAATTATTGGAATTACTACTGATAATTTGTTTCTATATTTGCTTGCTTTGTAAAGTACATGTGAGGCCTGTCTAGTCTTAGAATTCAATTATGTAGGATGTTTTGGCCAAACGCATGAAATGTTCAGCAAAATTAATGAACAGCAGTTTTATCCAGATGGTCAACTTTTAAAATAACTTTTATTATTATTATTATTATTATTATTATTATTAATTACCTCATTTTAATTAGCGTTTTCATCTAAAAAAAATATATTTTTATTTTTTTTTTGTTGTTGTTGTATCCCAAAATTTCATACAATTTCAATTACGACAGTAAAAAAAAAACAAAAAACAGAAATTTGGATTGATTGATTGATTATTTTTTTTCTCTCTTTTGTAGGCTTAGACCAACAAGAAATTATTTATATAATTCAAGCCATATCTGGTCTGTATAAAACGTCATTAATCCGCACACCTGCTCTCCTCTCTCTCTCTCTCTCTCGCTCTCTCTCTCTCTCTCTCTGTGGATGATCTAAATGGAGACTGGCAGCTGGTGAGTCATGCCGTACTAAAACTGCTTTACCTGTTAAAGGCCTGAAGGGTTTGGCGAGTCCATACTAGAGACAAAGAAAACGATTTTGCCAGATCATCAGCCGCTCAGATCCTCCTGCTGACAATACAGACGTTCTTTTGTTTTCAAGAACAAAGTTCTTTACATTCAGTGCTGTCATTCCTCTCAAGTCCCTAGTGAGAGTTGTTCTCGGATGTAATTTAGATATATTTTTGTAATTTAGATATATTTCAATTTAGATATATTTTTGAGATGGAAAAATGCAGTTTTACAAATGCTAGAAACGTGGCTTTCTGACGAAAGATTGCTATCAAATAGCACACCTAGGTTCCTAACTGATGACGAAGAATTGACAGAGCAGCCATCAAGTCTTAGAGATTGTTCTAGGTTATTATATGCAGAGTTTTTAGGTCCTATAGTTAACACCTCTGTTTTTTCAGAATTTAGCAGTAAGAAATTACTCATCATCCAGTTTTTTATATCGACTATGCATTCCGCTAGTTTTTCAAATTGGTATGTTTCGCCGGGCTGCGAAGAAATATAGAGCTGATTATCATCAGCATAACAGTGAAAGCTAACACCGTGTTTCCTGATAATATCTCCCAAGGGTAACATGTAAAGCGTGAAGAGTAATGGCCCTAGTACTGAGCCTTGAGGTACTCCATACTGCACTTGTGATCGATATGATACCTCTTCATTCACTGCTACAAATTGATGGCGGTCAGATAAGTACGATTTGAGCCATGCTAATGCACTTCCATTAATGACAGAAATGAAAACAGACAGACATTACAGAAAACTATTGTTTTACAGAAAAATGCAGGGTTACTTGTTAACATACAGGCCTATATCTGTACATCATATGATACTTTTATGATAAAAATCTTTGACAGTAATTTTATCAGGAGGTATGTAAAATCAAAAATGGAGTCCATGTCTTAAATATGAAATATGAGCCTTTTATACATCCACTGTGGGGAAAGAAAAAAAAATCCTGTACACTAATATACTAAAGAAAAACATGGATTATCATATGTTTACTTCAAATTTCTTTAGCGAGAAGTATTATTTTTCCTATTTATGCCCAAAATAGGACTGAGTGCGCATTACTGAGTGCTGAACTCGTGTCATGTCGGTTTCATTCATACTGGACGCCAGAGGGTGCCCTCATGCAGAAACTACACAAATCCATCACAGAAGAAATAGAATACATGACGTTCCAGGAAATCCCTAATATGGGAAAAGGTAGCCTCATAGATATGTATAGGTAGAATCCCCATTCGACTGTGCCAATCATAGATATGTATAGATGCACCATTCGACGGCTCCAGGCACGTAGATGCGGCCGCCATCTTGGAACGGTCAACTTGACGTCATTCACCATACTGTAGGTTCTCACAGAGCCGTTGAGCCGTTCTGTGCAGGATTGTGGCATCTTTCGAATATTCAGTGATTACTATGGTGAATGACGTGAAGTTGACCGTTCCAATATGGCAGACGGCTTACGTATAGCAGCCCATAGAAACAGTCGCTAATGAGGCATCTACGTATATATATCTATGGTGCCAAGCACGTAGACGCGTCCGCCATCTTTAACAGTCAACTTGACGTCATTCACCATAATAATCAATGAATATTCGAAGATGCCGCAATCCTGCACAGCCGATGGTTGTAAAAACCACTGGGATTTAAATTCCCGAAGAAACGGGATAACCTTTCACATGTGAGAATGTGTTGGTTTTTAAATGTATTAACTCAATATTATAAGTTTTGAAACATTGGTAACTTATGTTACTGTTATCGTGAATGACATCAAGTTGACCCTTCGAATATGGCAGACGGCTTACATATAGTGGCCCAAAGTAACAGTCGCTAATGAGGCATCTACGTATACATATCTATGGGTAGCCTATCTAGCTATCGCTGTGACTGAATTAAAAGAAGTTAGAAAGGTATGAACTGATTAAACATGAAGACAAGAGACACACACATATATGGTTTATGTGTGTTCTTCAAGCCATCTCTGGTATTTTCAGAATAATTAAGTATATTTATAATGCAATGCTAATGGCCTTTATTACAGTATAGAATATAGTTTGTGCCTCATTCTGTAATAAGAAGCCACCAAGTCAGAAAATGAAGTTATTTCAAAACACTCGACTGATGTTGTGGAGTAAAATCATGTTATAATGTTCTTAACAACAGGTTTATAAACAGTTCTCATTAAGTTTGAGAGGATGATTGGAGTGTGTTGTTTAATCAGATGCACGTTATAAGCGACTCAAACTCACAGAGATGAGCAGCATTTACTACTGGCACTGTCCATATATTTCTATAATTAAAAATCGCAGCCTTTGTGAGTCAATAATCACATCAAGCCAAATTGCGATTTCGGTTTGATTTTGATTAATCATTCAGCCCTAGTAACTGCTCTTACACAGGGCTTGATGAGATCTGTGGCAGGTGTGGTGATGGCTGACTGAGTGCAGGTATTGACCAGAAGGGATGCTGGGAAACGTAGTTCCCAGTGGACTGGGCTGGTGATTGAAGATAGTGAATGGACTGGTGACTGGGGATTGTGACAATATATCGATCCACTTATCAAATTTAGATTGTATTTTCTAAAGATGTTTAAACTGTTTCTTTAGCCCTTGAGCAAAGTTAAACTGTGTTCACCTGCCTTTGAACCAGCCTGTGAACCCTTTAATTTTTCATGAGTATTTTTATCTCCACATTGCCATCTTACATTCTGATCCAGATCCTCTGTTTGTTTCCTAGTAGTTTTTACAAGTTTGGACATGAGTCATTCATTATTTAATCTGTGTGAGACATTTTCATGGGGTTCATGGCCATCTAACCTGTAGTTCATAAGCTCAGTTTCTTGATGGATGGCTCCATGCTGCATCTGCTCCATGATCAAGGGCTTGATTTAAAAGACTGTTGCCATGAATAAGACATAGAGGGGAGAGAACACCTGCCGCTGGGGTTGTGGTGTGTGACTGTTTGCTTTTTGATTGTGTACAATCTGGAGTTAAGGGCAAAGGATTTACTGACTGCAAATTCACTAAAATATCAATATAGTCATCACCTTTCAAAACACATTTTTATTTTTTATTTTTTTTCAAATATCATGGTGATATTCGGAAAACATCACAATAGAGAGTGTGATATTGTTTTTATAAAACAGTTCAACAAGCAAAACATTTAATACTGTGGAAATTACATTTTACACAAAATATTGGCAATTACTTCTTATGCCAATAAAATAGTTGCAGTCAAAGTCACAGCACAAGTCATACTTGCATGATTATGAGCAACAGTGGTGCTGTTTCATTCCTAAATGAATCAGCATTTTGAACTAAATGTCTGAATGTATGATCCAATGATTCTCTCATAAATACAGTCACTTGTTTTATTCCAGAATGAATCAGTGTTTTTGAACAAATTGGCTGAATTGAGTCAATGACAGTCACCTGATCCTGAATTAATCAGTATCTTCAATCATTAAATTAATGCAATAACTCACTCATGAATATTGTCACTTGTTGCATTCCAAAATTAATCAGCATCTGTGAACAAATTGGTTAAATTAATGATTCAATGACTCACTCATAAATGCAGTCACTTGTTTAATTCCTTTTTGTTTCGTTTTTGAATGTTTCAGTTGAATCAAGTCGATGATTGAGTCAATGACTTGAATGTGATTTTTTTGTGTTCTTTTTGTTGTTGTGTTTCTCAAGCATTGATTTTGTTGCTACAAGTTGGTCAACACAGCTATCTAAGACTAAGTCTTTGATAAGCTGTATCATATATACAGTTTAATTAGCATGCATGTGATTAAAAGTGAAAGGTTGGTTTTGATTAGTAATTTACAACAAAATTCCCATGCTACTAGAAAGGAAAATTTAGACTTGTCTTGCATCTTGTCTATTTTTCTTTGATAGCAATGTTGTCAATGAAAAATGTTGCTGTCAAAACTGTGGGAAGGTGGGTGGGATAATGAATATTTTTGTCAAAATAACAAATCACTGTTCATCAGTCCGAGTTGCTTAGAACGGCCAATTTAGGTCCTTTCCTATCGAAGAACGGTGAAGGGCTGCTGTGCTCTCTAGGTAATGAAGCTTCCCTGACCTTGTTCTGACCAGCAGATATTAAAGAGATGAATGACTGCGGCTGCCTGTGTTTGGAGAGCTGCTGCATTTGGTCTAATTGTTTGGCCTTTGTCAAATAATTACCTCATTTTCGGGTGAAAAGCATGATGTGCCTCCACAGAGGTATCACTCCTGATTCAAGAGGTATCTGGCTGCAGAATGCTGTCAGATATTTGCTGTAATATTTTGCAGATACCAAATATTACGTTGTGAAATAAAAAATCATATAAACGCAATAAAACAAACTTTTGCATGATTGTTTGTTGCAGAAAGCTTATTTAACAGCCATCACAAGCAGTTAACCATGGTATACTGCTAATGAAACAGGTTTCCTTTTGGATTATCATAGTAGTCCCTCTCTCTCTGCATGAGGTTTATGGAGTTTATTGCTCTTTTGATGAGACTGCAGCTGAATTTAGAGAAGCCAAAGGATGAATGTGGCTTAAAATAAATGGCCAACAAGACAATTGAATGCAAGGTGCAATCCCACATTATTAGCTGTAATGGCTCCTTATCGACATACTAATTCTCCTCTCAAATTGAATGTGCCACCTCAGAAAAAGGATGAGAAGAAATGGGATGTTGTATTTCCTTCAGAATGTTGTCATGATTGACGCCATTGCCTCTTTTCCACACCCTAGCTTTTAATTGTTTTTATTGCGATTACCTATAGCTAATTCTAAATGTGGAGATAAACTTGCCATGTTATGCAACCTCCCGGATTTTTTGATGAATAAAAAGTACAATAAATAGTATTTATTTGAAATAGAATCCTTTAGTAACATAGAAATGTCTTTACTGTCACTTTTGATCAATTTAATGTGTGCTTGATCATGTGACAGCTTTGCCATTACAGAAATAAATTACTTCTTAAAATATATTCTAATACAAAACAGTCATTAATATTTAATATTTCATAATATTATTTTTTTTACTGTATTTTTGACCAACTAAAATGCAGCTTTGGTTAGCATAAGAGACTTCCTTCAACAACTTTGAAACATCAGGTGTGCTGTCCTGATTCATTAAAACTTAAAGACTCATGTCAGTGAGTGTCCTCATCCAAAACATGTCATTTTAATGGCTTGGCAAATTACATAACAGGTGGCTGTGATTATGTCTGAACAGAGGGACAGTGGCAATAAATTCTTGCTCCTTCTCTTTCTTGCATTCTTTGTGAGTATCTGGCTGAAATAGTGGACAGTGATGGTTGGCCCACTGAGATGCATAGATCTGAAATGAGAATGGACTTTGATTATAATCACAGCTTGGCACTGAAATATCTGAATCCAGCTCATAAAACAACTGTCCCTTCATGAGGCAGGCCTCTAAAGCTTAATAAAGAATGTCCCAGCAGGTGCAAACAGCCTACTGGCAAAACAACCAGGAGATGAATGGATATGTGCCTTTTCTATCAGCAAACAGAGAAATGGAATCAATGGAGTCACACTGTTTGGTACAGTAAAGATTTGTTGCCCTGACTTAGACTTAGAGAGTGACGTTTTTGTTTTTGGCTTTTTTTCACTGATCATTCATAATTTAGTGCTATTGATCTTTATGGAATGGAATTGCCTATTGGGGTGAAGTTTGAGCTCAGGTGGATTTGGCACTTAGTCTTGTAGCAACACAGACTTTTATGGCTCTCATCGATTCATTCAGAATGCATTATATGCTTGTGGGAATAAACTGCATAGTAAAGTATAAGTTCATTTACTCACTGTGCACCAACAAACAACTAAACTGCATCCTGATAGGTTGATATCGGGTTTAAAGCTCTCAGCAGGTTACACTATTCACAGGCAAGATCAGAATGAAGTGTTTTCAGGCATGACCATCTACGGACTCTGTGAGTGCCGCAGCGTATCACTGCAGTCATCCAGGTGAAGAGAGTCTCTAAAAAACAAAATCTGGACTTCAATTCCTGAAACAGCTTCTTACTCACAGCGGGACTGAAAGCTCAGAGGGCTGCTCATACTTCTCTCTGTTCTCTTCTGCTCTTCTATCACTTTTAGTCCGCATCACGCCTCTGTAGATAACAGC
>NW_015624541.1:48733-52511 GCF_001515625.1 Sinocyclocheilus rhinocerous | reverse complement strand
GGTTTAAAGCTCTCAGCAGGTTACACTATTCACAGGCAAGATCAGAATGAAGTGTTTTCAGGCATGACCATCTACGGACTCTGTGAGTGCCGCAGCGTATCACTGCAGTCATCCAGGTGAAGAGAGTCTCTAAAAAACAAAATCTGGACTTCAATTCCTGAAACAGCTTCTTACTCACAGCGGGACTGAAAGCTCAGAGGGCTGCTCATACTTCTCTCTGTTCTCTTCTGCTCTTCTATCACTTTTAGTCCGCATCACGCCTCTGTAGATAACAGCGACCTCATCTGAATGCACTTGTGACATAATATCATATCTGCTCTGGACTCAGCTGGCCATCATGTCTGTTGAAACATCACTGACAGAATGATAAAGAGCCCATTTTAAGCCTGTAGTGGAAGAAGAACAGTACAAAAAATGAACACTCTTGGGGTCCAGCTGACTAAAAGTAATGACACTACTTAACTACATTACATTAGTACTTGTGTACTTAACTACAGAAGGAGAAATATATGCATTTAACAGTAACATTATACCCCAAACCTTTGAATGGTAGTGTATCATGGCTTCCACAAATATACTAAGCAGCATAGCTGATTTTAACATTGATAATAATATGAAATGTTTCTTGAGTAGCAAATCAGCTTATTAGAATGATTTCTGAAGGATGATGTGACACTGACGACACAAAACTTTGCTTTACCATCACAGAAATCAATTACTTTATAAAACAGGAAATAGTTCTTTTTAAATTGTATTGATATTTCACTGAATTACTGTATTTCACAATATTACTGTATTTTAGATCAAATAAAAGTAGAGCATAAGGGACATCTTTCAACAACAATAGAAATGTTTGATTATTACAAACTTTTGACCGGTAGTGTATATAATTATTTTATTTAAGTAAATTAAGAAGAACAAAACCCACCTTGAATTTACATGTTAAATTCAATGCTTTCAATGTATGTTTCTGTTATACATTAAAAAGCTTTAATGTAGTTAGCTATTTTGTTATTAGTGTTACTGTAGTCTAGCTATAAGTCACTTGAGAACCTTCAGAAACTACAGTTTCAGAGCAACAAAACAAAAAAGAAAGAAAAGAGCAAAAAGAAAAAGAGTAACATTTGTATGGGAATGTGACATGATTTGTAATAGTCATTACAAAGCTATACTTGTGTGAACAACTTGATCTGGTCAAGTAAAAACTGTCCTTTGGGGTTGAACAAAAAACATCAAAGAGACCTGTAACACCAAACAAAGTACAGCTTGAAAGGATAGTAAGTGTGTGTGGATGTGAATGTGTTTCAGAAGAGGCCGTGGCAAGATACTGTGGATATAGTCGTTATTCACTGAATGATCTTGTAGCTGTAAAGGGAAATGCAAACCATGTCACTGGTGGAGAGATTGCACAACACCCCTAGAATTCTCCATCTCTCCGTTTGTGCACAGAAATCAGAGTGGCAGGTGGACCACCACCTTTTCTGGTCACCAGACAGTATGTTAATGCAAAACTGGATGTCTCATGTCATTGTGGTGGTGTCAAATTGATGCTTGTTAGTTTATTAGACATGGCATTGGCCATTTTCAAGCTAACACAGTTGGAGATATCAGACATCCCAGAATATTAATCAGATCAGTTTTTGTACTTTGGTTGTGAGAGATGTTGAGATGACAGTAGACTAATATGGTGCCAGATGCGTAAGGAGTCCCTATTGCATGTGTAACTGTCAGTCCCTATCCATTAGAATCCCTCATTTTCATTATTGAGTCCAACTTTAACAATCAAAATCAAAATGAAGGAAAAGTCACAGTACTCCAGTGCTTCCAGTACTCAGCAACGTGTAAAACCTTTGAGATTTTTCAAATAAGGACAGAGATGGCCAAACATTTATTGCAGCTAGAAGAAGCATTATAGGACAGTGAAGCTGGTTAGATCTAGTTCTGCAAAGGTAGTTTGCAATGCTTCCTTAGTTTAGTAAACAAACCGATTGCAGCCTCAGGTCCCATGGGGGCGGCTGGCATTTTTCAAAGTGATTGTTCCCATATCTCATTTGTCAAGCATATGCCCCTGTTACGCCAGATGATCCACATTCAGTCTCAGCGTTGATTTATTATGAGGTGCAAATCTAATCTGTCATATATTGTGGCGTCTTGAAACCGCATCTCCCGTTAAAACGTGCTCATCTCTATATTTGAGCACTTGACAAAGTGTTGGCTGTCATGTTTATGCGCTAAAGATTCCTGTAAGTTTAACAGATCCATCATTTTTATCCCTTTGGTAAAATGTCATTCAATAGGCTAAAAATAACACCTCAGAAGTGCAACAAAAGTACTCAAACTTCAAAACAAATTAGTAAGGAGCTCATGATGAGAAAACTAAAAGAATAAAAGAGCGTGATTGTGTTGTAAAAATGGTGGCTTTTTTATTGAGATGAAAATGGATGAATATATGCTTGTTTGCTTAATTATACGTCTGCATGATTCTAACTAGACAATATTAAGTGTATGTTGACAGTATTGTGTTGGCATGAGGCATTAAACAAGCTTGAAAAGCTCTCCTCTAATGAAAGTCTCTTAAATTAATCAGGGTGTCTTTATGGATATGCTTTGATATTTTTATATAAAATGTCATATGCACTGCAATATACATTAACCATATTTCATGTTCTTCATCATTTTGGGACCAGACTTTAACTATCTGAAAATTAGGCTTGTGTACCCAGACTTGAGATGCTTTAGGTCTGGGTATGCTAGGCTAGTTTCAGAGAACATTACTTAGATATGCTAATTATGTTTTTCTTTGAGCATATTTTAAAATAAACATGCCTTTGACCTCAATTAATTACAGACTGTGACGACCATGTCCCATTATTTTCAGCTGATAAGACAAGATGCCTCTGATTTGGATTTCAAACACATCGACCCTCGCTGTCCTGATAAAAATCTGCTCTGTTTAGAATAAGCTCTTTATATGTTGCCACGCATTTAATCTTTATTGCTTATTTGAACAACAGCAACAACAGCGCAGCACTCATGTTAGAAAACATTGTCATCCCACAGCTTAATAACAAATACATGGGCTCTCTGAAAATTAAAAGATGGTCCATAGAAATGTATTTCTTGGGAACAAACTACAGGACCTGAGAGTGACAGGCACCTATGTTATGAAGATTCCTAATACAGTAAGCAAGACCATATATGAACAAGTCAGTTCTGAGCCGTTTGCCATTGAGCTTTTGCACATTTAAACTTCCGCTTCAGCTTTTGCACAGTCAGAATTCACGTAGTTTAAAGGGATAGATCACCCAAAAATGAAAATTCTGTCATTAATTACTCACCATCATGTTGTTCCCGTCAAACCCGTAAGACCTTTGTTCATCTTCGGAACACAAACTAAAATATTTTTGATGAAATCGGAGAGTTATCCCTGCATAGACAGCAACGGAACCACCACATTCAAGGGACAGAAACGTAATAAGGACATTATTAAAATAGTCCATGTGACATTAGTGGTTCAATTGTAATTTTATGAAGCTACGAGAATACTTTTTGTGCGCAAAGAAAACGTCTCAGGTTACTTATGTAACCATGGTTCCCTGA
Source organism: Sinocyclocheilus rhinocerous (assembly GCF_001515625.1). Classification (NCBI taxonomy): domain Eukaryota; kingdom Metazoa; phylum Chordata; class Actinopteri; order Cypriniformes; family Cyprinidae; genus Sinocyclocheilus; species Sinocyclocheilus rhinocerous. The sequence goes on along the minus strand of NW_015624541.1, from coordinate 48,911 downwards.
GTAGGGAACGAGACACTGCGTCCTCTAGGGGTCGCTATGGGGAACGCCTCGTCGTGACCCGTGTCTTACTTTTACTTTACTTTTACTTTTAGTCATTTAGCAGACGCTTTTATCCAAAGCGACTTACAAATAAGAAAAAGTAATTAAAACTAAAAGCTAAAACTCTATAAATACTATA